>NW_017806175.1:2787431-2797307 GCF_001891065.2 Hippocampus comes
GCACAAAAATGGAGCTCCCCACATTCTACTTTTCGAAAAATTATCAATTTGATTTTTCAAGATGACAAATTTTGAATGTTTATTGCTGTTAGTGATACACATGCTAGGTATGTTGAATTGTCAATAGGATGATGAGGCGGTCGTTGAAAAAAAAAAATCCCACGTCCTTGCACTCAAAGACGTTGAGAATGCTTCATACCGTTTTTTCAACACGAAAGGCGCACTGGATTATGAGGCGCACCATCAGGCGCCTATTTTGTCATTTTTTTCATATATTGGACGCACCGCATTATAAGACGCAACCTACAATGCATCCACTAGACGGAGCTACGCTGAAGGAAATGCCAACAGAACACTACACTACACCCTGATTCATATAGCGACGATCAAATGTCAGTAAAACTTATTTAATAAAGCAGCGACACAGTTCACTGAACCAACAGCAATTTATAACATTGACTCGTTAACGTTGAACTCTCCTGCTGCTCTATTTCCGTGTTCAACTGCGTAACCGATCGCCTTAGGTTTGAACTCTGCGTTGTAAGCATGTCTCTGGCAAGGAGCCATTTTGGGGTTGACATATTACCGTAATGACCATACACAAGGTGCATCGGATTTTAAGGCGTGCCGTGAGCTTTTAAGAAAATGGAAGGCTTTTCAGTGCGCCTTTTATTGCGGAAAATACAGTATACAAAGTATGACGTGCAAACTGGATTGGTAATGTTTATGGACACCGCGCGTGACTAATAGGGAACAAATGACTTCTAATTGTAATGAATTCTGCCATTTGAATTTCATTTGCCATGCCACTTACCTTCTGCAACATCTTCTGCCACACCTGCCTCCACAGGATGATGACGATGATGGCCACCAGGATGAAAATGATGGCCACCAGACAGCCGATCAGAATGCGCGTCGTGCTGTCGTCCACTTTATGAGTTGGGTCGTCCTCTGGGGAGGGAAACAGGGAGCGGTTTGAAGTAAAGCAGCGGAGAAACAGCACCTGCTAATCTTTTGAAGTGGAATTAATGACAAGTAGGCACGAACCTGAACCGTCAGCATTAATTCCTACACCTACAAATGCTAATGCTACATTTTACCAAAAATATCACTATTGAAATCTTTCCCAGCAATATAAGCAAATTGTGGGGCCATTGTGAAACTTCCTTATTCAAATTGAATTTCCTGTGCCTTTCTGTTGTTTGTATGTGTGAAATGACCATGAACAGTTGCGTTACGTGAGGGGAAAAATTAAATCCAGGCTTCGCACCTACGTCACAATGCACTATGAATACAACACCAGAGGTTGCCAACGGCAGGGTGCGTGAGACCTTAATGGATCTCATATGAACACACACACGCACGGGAAAAACAATAATGTCCTAAAAGCAAAAATGAACTTAAAACAAATAAGTTGCCAACAGAAAAATGTGCAGTTAACTGACCAGGCTGGATGATGGGTGGAAGTCCTGCCTTGGGAGGAGTCAGCGTTGTGTTATACATGGCAGTGTCTGAAAAAGAATTCACGCTTCAGGTCATCTAAAGAGACTGTTTCGGTGCTGCTGTTTCGCTGAGCAACAGAACTCAACTTGGTTCAGCAGTTCTCGATTGCATGCTCACGTGTGTGCATTCATACGTTGAGATTTGTTTGAAACGAGACCAAGTACCTATATGAAGGAGGTGTTCATTTTTTGGCTGATTTGGAAGGGCCACTGTTTATGGAAATACGATATTAAAGATCTACATTGTACCTGACTGGAAGGTGATCTCGCTAAACAACAGCCAGACGTCTGCAAAGTAGAACTGGCACTTGATGGCGCTGGCCATATGGTTGGCCAACGGGACGGGGACAAAGCGCGCGCTGGGGTCCTCGTCGTCCACCGAGGGACTGAAGGCGAGCGGCGTGGCCTCCCAGTCTGACTCGGAGCGGAAGTAGCAGACCACGTGCTGGAAGGCCTTAACGTTGTAGGTGAACATGTTGTTGCAGTGAACCTGGAACCGGAAAAAAAACATCGTTATTACAATATCTTGTTACCATTGGTACCAGAACCGGCCCAAGGCATGAGCACCCCCCTCCAAAAATGTGTGTGTGTGTGTGTATCTACCTATCTATCTATCTATCTATCTATCTATAGCTATATCTATAGCTATAGATATATTTATAATATATAAAAAAACTACACTAAAATGGAGGTGTATAAAATATTGAGTCATAAATCTGCGCTGAGGTAATTTCTCTGCCACTAGGTGGCAATGGTGTTTTGATTTTTTTGGAAGTTGGTGACAGTAACAGTACATTTTTCTTTTCAAATTAGAAGTAAATTAACATGTGCATATGTATGACGGTGCTATCTATCTATCTATCTATCTATCTATCTATCTATCTATCTATCTATCTATCTATCAAATAAAAACTCGTCCTTTTCATTTCAACATAGTTTCTTGGCACTACGATGCCACAAGATGGCGCTGAGTGACTACTTTTCTTTTTTTTTAATTTGAGACCTGAAAGAGCACAAATGTAGCGACGTCTCACCATCATTGTGGTGAAATTTCGTATGCGGTCAAACTCAAACATGATCTCCACGTATCCGCCAGGGAAACTCTGATTGCTCCAACCCACGTAGTCGTAGCCGGGCCACACGTTGTACACGTGGCTCTCTGTGAAGTCGTCCAGTCCGCACACGCCATCCGTCAGCTGGCCCAAGCCCTCTGTCATACTGGGAACAGAGACAGGACAGAGGAAATGGAATAAGTACGCAGGTAGCTGGAAAATCCAACCCACGGTATAATCAAATGAAACTACTCACCTGTATTGCATTATCATTATTAGCATGCGCTTTGTAGAGCTCATTTGTGTTTGTAACTGTTATGTTTTGCTTTATTCCCCCAGGTGGTTCTCGCTGTTTTTGTACTTTTTTTTCTTCCCAAGGTGACACAGGCAGGAGTTGCGCAAGGAGATACGCATCTAGCAGTTGGCGATCAGTTCCGAGTTATGAGCCGTGCGGCCACCCAAGAAAAGGCGCCAGATCATTCCTTTGTCTTCGACGTTTGTTGTGCTGAATTCTGTGTGTTTAGTTGGATTTTTATTTATTTATTTATTTTTTGCGCTTTTTGTTTCTCCCAGTGAGTTTTTGTATATTACTGGGCATCCTCCTTGCTCTACTCTCTCTTATTTTAGACAGTTTGTTTGAACTCGATTGCTAATCTCTGTGCTTATTCGTCGTACCTTACATTTATTCGTCTTTTCTTTGTATTTTGAACTTTCCCTATTCATCAGGAGCACCTTTTAGTCCTTTAGCTTGTTTTTTTTGTTCATTTTCCTACTTTTTAATAGCACCTGAGCAGTTTTAAATGTTCTACTTTGTGTGAACCAACCATGTCTACTTCTGTGTAGCCCCTTTTTGTTTTAATTTATTTGGGATAAAGACTTTACGCAAATCCTTCTACACTCTGCTTTGGGGTCCCGCCAGTATCAAACCATGACAAAAATTAATCATTTGTTGCGTTGTTAACTTATATTTTTTCATGAATATAACACGGTCCCTCCCAGAACTGAAACGTCATTAATTCGAACTGAGGTTCCTTTGCCCTGATTTGAACGTGAGTGATTGTTACCACCACTAGGAGGCAGCATTGTGGCAAGCATTTGCAATTCAACTCATCGACGTGAAACTTGACGCAGGCCTGTGTCATGGAGGACATTATTCATTCACAATGCCATAATGCAAACACTAATAATGTCATTCCTTCACGGGCTGACTCAGTCGTTCCCAGGATTGTTTTTGCCACCTGGAACCCTCTCTCCACTGTCTCTTTGCTGTCACCACGGCAACCGGGTGACAACAACAACAAAGGGACAATGAGGAAAAGTTTCAGGCTTTGGCCAACGAGAGGACACACACACACACACACACACACACAAACCAACCTACAATGCATCCACTAGACGGAGCTACGCTGAAGGAAATGCCAACAGAACACTACACTACACCCTGATTCATATAGCGACGATCAAATGTCAGTAAAACTTATTTAATAAAGCAGCGACACAGTTCACTGAACCAACAGCAATTTATAACATTGACTCGTTAACGTTGAACTCTCCTGCTGCTCTATTTCCGTGTTCAACTGCGTAACCGATCGCCTTAGGTTTGAACTCTGCGTTGTAAGCATGTCTCTGGCAAGGAGCCATTTTGGGGTTGACATATTACCGTAATGACCATACACAAGGTGCATCGGATTTTAAGGCGTGCCGTGAGCTTTTAAGAAAATGGAAGGCTTTTCAGTGCGCCTTTTATTGCGGAAAATACAGTATACAAAGTATGACGTGCAAACTGGATTGGTAATGTTTATGGACACCGCGCGTGACTAATAGGGAACAAATGACTTCTAATTGTAATGAATTCTGCCATTTGAATTTCATTTGCCATGCCACTTACCTTCTGCAACATCTTCTGCCACACCTGCCTCCACAGGATGATGACGATGATGGCCACCAGGATGAAAATGATGGCCACCAGACAGCCGATCAGAATGCGCGTCGTGCTGTCGTCCACTTTATGAGTTGGGTCGTCCTCTGGGGAGGGAAACAGGGAGCGGTTTGAAGTAAAGCAGCGGAGAAACAGCACCTGCTAATCTTTTGAAGTGGAATTAATGACAAGTAGGCACGAACCTGAACCGTCAGCATTAATTCCTACACCTACAAATGCTAATGCTACATTTTACCAAAAATATCACTATTGAAATCTTTCCCAGCAATATAAGCAAATTGTGGGGCCATTGTGAAACTTCCTTATTCAAATTGAATTTCCTGTGCCTTTCTGTTGTTTGTATGTGTGAAATGACCATGAACAGTTGCGTTACGTGAGGGGAAAAATTAAATCCAGGCTTCGCACCTACGTCACAATGCACTATGAATACAACACCAGAGGTTGCCAACGGCAGGGTGCGTGAGACCTTAATGGATCTCATATGAACACACACACGCACGGGAAAAACAATAATGTCCTAAAAGCAAAAATGAACTTAAAACAAATAAGTTGCCAACAGAAAAATGTGCAGTTAACTGACCAGGCTGGATGATGGGTGGAAGTCCTGCCTTGGGAGGAGTCAGCGTTGTGTTATACATGGCAGTGTCTGAAAAAGAATTCACGCTTCAGGTCATCTAAAGAGACTGTTTCGGTGCTGCTGTTTCGCTGAGCAACAGAACTCAACTTGGTTCAGCAGTTCTCGATTGCATGCTCACGTGTGTGCATTCATACGTTGAGATTTGTTTGAAACGAGACCAAGTACCTATATGAAGGAGGTGTTCATTTTTTGGCTGATTTGGAAGGGCCACTGTTTATGGAAATACGATATTAAAGATCTACATTGTACCTGACTGGAAGGTGATCTCGCTAAACAACAGCCAGACGTCTGCAAAGTAGAACTGGCACTTGATGGCGCTGGCCATATGGTTGGCCAACGGGACGGGGACAAAGCGCGCGCTGGGGTCCTCGTCGTCCACCGAGGGACTGAAGGCGAGCGGCGTGGCCTCCCAGTCTGACTCGGAGCGGAAGTAGCAGACCACGTGCTGGAAGGCCTTAACGTTGTAGGTGAACATGTTGTTGCAGTGAACCTGGAACCGGAAAAAAAACATCGTTATTACAATATCTTGTTACCATTGGTACCAGAACCGGCCCAAGGCATGAGCACCCCCCTCCAAAAATGTGTGTGTGTGTGTGTATCTACCTATCTATCTATCTATCTATCTATCTATAGCTATATCTATAGCTATAGATATATTTATAATATATAAAAAAACTACACTAAAATGGAGGTGTATAAAATATTGAGTCATAAATCTGCGCTGAGGTAATTTCTCTGCCACTAGGTGGCAATGGTGTTTTGATTTTTTTGGAAGTTGGTGACAGTAACAGTACATTTTTCTTTTCAATATATAAGTAAGTGCACATGTGCAAATGTACTATCTATCTATCTATCTATCTATCTATCTATCTATCTATCAAATAAAAACTCGTCCTTTTCATTTCAACATAGTTTCTTGGCACTACGATGCCACAAGATGGCGCTGAGTGACTACTTTTCTTTTTTTTTAATTTGAGACCTGAAAGAGCACAAATGTAGCGACGTCTCACCATCATTGTGGTGAAATTTCGTATGCGGTCAAACTCAAACATGATCTCCACGTATCCGCCAGGGAAACTCTGATTGCTCCAACCCACGTAGTCGTAGCCGGGCCACACGTTGTACACGTGGCTCTCTGTGAAGTCGTCCAGTCCGCACACGCCATCCGTCAGCTGGCCCAAGCCCTCTGTCATACTGGGAACAGAGACAGGACAGAGGAAATGGAATAAGTACGCAGGTAGCTGGAAAATCCAACCCACGGTATAATCAAATGAAACTACTCACCTGTATTGCATTATCATTATTAGCATGCGCTTTGTAGAGCTCATTTGTGTTTGTAACTGTTATGTTTTGCTTTATTCCCCCAGGTGGTTCTCGCTGTTTTTGTACTTTTTTTTCTTCCCAAGGTGACACAGGCAGGAGTTGCGCAAGGAGATACGCATCTAGCAGTTGGCGATCAGTTCCGAGTTATGAGCCGTGCGGCCACCCAAGAAAAGGCGCCAGATCATTCCTTTGTCTTCGACGTTTGTTGTGCTGAATTCTGTGTGTTTAGTTGGATTTTTATTTATTTATTTATTTTTTGCGCTTTTTGTTTCTCCCAGTGAGTTTTTGTATATTACTGGGCATCCTCCTTGCTCTACTCTCTCTTATTTTAGACAGTTTGTTTGAACTCGATTGCTAATCTCTGTGCTTATTCGTCGTACCTTACATTTATTCGTCTTTTCTTTGTATTTTGAACTTTCCCTATTCATCAGGAGCACCTTTTAGTCCTTTAGCTTGTTTTTTTTGTTCATTTTCCTACTTTTTAATAGCACCTGAGCAGTTTTAAATGTTCTACTTTGTGTGAACCAACCATGTCTACTTCTGTGTAGCCCCTTTTTGTTTTAATTTATTTGGGATAAAGACTTTACGCAAATCCTTCTACACTCTGCTTTGGGGTCCCGCCAGTATCAAACCATGACAAAAATTAATCATTTGTTGCGTTGTTAACTTATATTTTTTCATGAATATAACACGGTCCCTCCCAGAACTGAAACGTCATTAATTCGAACTGAGGTTCCTTTGCCCTGATTTGAACGTGAGTGATTGTTACCACCACTAGGAGGCAGCATTGTGGCAAGCATTTGCAATTCAACTCATCGACGTGAAACTTGACGCAGGCCTGTGTCATGGAGGACATTATTCATTCACAATGCCATAATGCAAACACTAATAATGTCATTCCTTCACGGGCTGACTCAGTCGTTCCCAGGATTGTTTTTGCCACCTGGAACCCTCTCTCCACTGTCTCTTTGCTGTCACCACGGCAACCGGGTGACAACAACAACAAAGGGACAATGAGGAAAAGTTTCAGGCTTTGGCCAACGAGAGGACACACACACACACACACACACACACACACACACACACACACACACACACACACACACACACACACACACACACACATGTAGGTGATCTCCCTACCACACAAGCAGCATGAATCATGTTTGTTTAATTGACAGTGTTCCAGTCATCCAAACAAACATGTTGCAGTCAAACGTTTGCGTGTTAACGCACAATGTAAACTTAGTGAATGTCGAAAAGCAGATTTCAAATGTCAATATTTCATCGTGAACAGTGAGTGATACTACTGAAAAAGTTGCTGATGACTCACCCGATAAGATCGGTAAATTTGTTATTTCAGGAGAGGACTGAGACCGTGGAAATATTTAAAAAGGCTTGCAAATCAGTTAAGACAGAAATGAAAGGAAAAGCTATTAATCCTTTCCAATTACCCAAAAGCGGCAGACAAAGATTTTTGTAATGTTTTTTTTTTTTAAATTGGAAAAATGGCAGTCTAATATTGGACCTTATAAAAACATACAACAATGACATAATTCAACTTCCTTTGCCACATTTTGCTTGAATTCAATGAACATTGTGTTGCTCCTTCTGGTATAAACAGATTAGCCATCTGGGGGCAGTACAGTAAGTAAAACGATGCAGAGACTCACTCAAAGAAGTGTTTCACAACTGACTCAGTAAATGTCTGTATATTCGTGTGTGTATTGCTCTCTTGTCGGTCTACATATATTGCTCCGCCTTTTGTGTTTACACATCCTTTGTTGGAAACACACACCCACACACACACACACACACACACACACACACACACACACACACACACACACACACACACACACACTGACCTGTAGATGATGGCTCCATCGTAGACAGAGTCATTGAGGTAGACGACATGCTCAGGTATATTCATCTGCTGGCCCGCCGGGGCGTTGTATGACACCAAACCATCTGTCAATCAAAGATGATCATCAACTTCCTGGCAGACACATGATTAGGAACGCCTTGTGTCTATTATGCAGTGAGAAAGTTGAAGGGGGTTCAATGCTTCATTACTTGCTTTCTGGCAACTCTGATGCTTGCGGTTTCGGTTGTTTCCTCTTACCCAGCCATTCGCAGCCGTACAGCTCCACCCTCATGCAGACATTCATGGAGTGGTCTGTGACGGGCATGAAGCGTACGAATCGAGCGACGACGGGGGGCTCGAGGTCTTTCAGCACGATGTCGTAGGCGTTCCTGTTCCCCTCAATCACCTTTGTACGACAAACACACAGATGTCATTCCCGTCGCGATTATGAATCAGGGGCTTTAAATTTGTTTTTGTTGCGGGCTACGCTGTACCATCATTAAATCACTATGCTTAATCACTGTGCTTTAAATCTCACCTGCTTGCCCTGCCGGTTTCTCCACGAGATCCAGCGACTGCCATCGCGGCTGTACTTGATCTTGTACATCTGGGCGAACTCGTTCCCGATGCCGCCGGCGTGGCGACCCTGGGTGCCCACCAGGGTGATGAAGTGGAGTGAGCGCAAGTCAATCTGCAGGAACTCCTTCAGGTTGTCCGGCTCCACCGTGATCTCTGGACACCAGGCGCCATCGCCCTCTTCGAAGTTCAATCTCGGAGGCCCATGTCAGTGTTAAACTTAACAATTATGTTAGACTAAACAACAGTTCAAAAACAGCCCAAATTTCCTAGAAGAGGGGGAACAATAGGATGGAGTAGATGTGTGTGGTCGGTTCCACTTGTTCCACAATAATTGCATTATCCTCTTTTTTTAATCTCCAACATGTGTTGCTTAAAATGTACAATCATACAAAAAAAATGTACAGCATGTGCATATCTATCAGTTCAACAGGAAGCTTTGCAGGAAACGATCCTGACCCTCCGAATCGGGTGTGTTGGAGGAAGATAACATCTAAAACGGGTGCCCAATCTTTTTTGACCGAAGACCGACTTTTGACGCAACCAACCTCCCGCAATCGACCCGATCGCGAGCGTTGTAGCATACACACACGCGCACACGCGGGTGCGCAACCATGCTAACGCGCGCATATGCACACATGCACACCACGATGAGCAACAGCCATAACGGCCCCGAAAATGAACGAAACCGAAACCTACAGACAGACATCCGGGGGTGGATGGATGGATAAGTGAAGGACTTTCATGTTAAGCGGGTGTGCTCCATCCCCAGGGTGGTGTATTTGTGAGACAACCTACCTGCCATATCGAGCAGCGGTGGATTCGGACCATTGGCTGGAGGCGGAGATGTCCTCATCCTGAATCTGTCCTCCAGACATTCCCAAGGGGTACCGACACACACCTAAGGGACACACACACACACACACACACACACACACACACACACACACACACACACACACACACACACACACACGCGC
>NW_017806175.1:2800986-2808954 GCF_001891065.2 Hippocampus comes
ACACACACACACACACACACACACACACACACACACACACACACACACACACACACGCACACACAGAACATGTTTCACTAAATACAGCCACATAAACTTGATGACAAATATAAAAATTGCCCCTCACCGGCAATGCTGTTTGCTCAGACCACATAATCACTCATCCAGTGTTTACTCGGCAGGGGATTGGGGAATCACCACATATGAATGTGGTTTTCAAGTACAGTTTTCCCAGTGGAAAATATTCGAAGAGTTGTTCCCTGTTGCTGAAATGTGGCAGCTGAAGGTAACGGTTGCGGATTGCAATTCAAAGACATTGAGCAATCGGTGGCACGCAGAGTCCAATAGAGAAGCTATTAAAACCCACGACATTGACTACTATCTTGCCATTCCACCCACAGCTAACTACTGTTTGTAAAAAAAAAGAAATAAAAAAAAGAGTTGTTTATGTTGTTTATTTATTCATTTATTCTCATGCAAGGATTTTTAAAAATTCAATTGAGTTGAACAGCTACAGGTCACAATAATGGTGGAAAAGTTTTGAAAAAAATGATCTTGGTCTCAATTTATTACGTCACAAAATCCTACCATTAGGACCGAAGTATGTAGACTTTTCTATATTCCACTGTAAATTCCATTTAAATGATTTCCTCTGGGAAAATACGAACTTGGAAGACAACTGACATCCACTGTATTGCTTTTGCTTGACAAAACACATACAGTGCCTGCATTTCTTTTTTTTTATATTGTTGGATGGAAGGCCTGAGAGGCCCACAACTGTGTTACTGAAATAATAAGCCAGAATCCGCCTGTGTGTGTACATTTGTACATGCCAGTCCAAACAGGCATGGTATGATGTTATGTGCGTAGCAACATGAGGTCAAGCTGGCTACTCAGAGTCCATTACGCCCCCACATTGCGGTCGAGTAGAAGCAATATGCCATTTGGTTTTTGAACACCACCTCATCTACTCTTGTGTGGTCTCTTCTTGTATCGGGCAGTACCTTCTCAAGACGAGGGATTAAAGGTCTCAATGGAGTCTTGTTTGTAATCATATCGGCAACGTAATCCCACTGAACCAAATTGTGAAACTTGTTGATGAATCATCCTTGAATTGTATCGAGTCTATGCATTGGTCTACGTGTAGAATTGTTATACTGTATATACACACTGAGAGAGAGAGAGAGAGAGAGAGAGAGAGAGAGAGAGAGAGAGAGAGAGAGAGAGAGAGAGAGAGTGAGAGCGAGAGAGAGAGAGAAATCATATGCACACATACGGACCTAACAGATTCTGGCTTGACCCTAACATGCATGTTTTTTGGAATCTGAAAGGAAGCCAGAGTGCCCAGAGAAAACCTACAAAATCCACCACGAAAGACCAGAGCCGAGATTCAAACGCCAAATCTCAGACCTGTGAGGCCAGTCATGCTAACCACGAGCCCCCCCTCTGTTGAGACAAGAGTTCCTTCATTATAAGTGAATCACAAATCAATTTTCTCAACCACACGTGTAAACTGGCTGGAGTGACACTGGGATGGAATTAACTGACTTGTGCCTCAAGAACATTTCCATTGATGCTCCCTGACCGACCCCAAATGACCGGATGTGACCGCCAGGTAACCTTAATTGCAATGAAAGAGTTTGTGTGTGTGTGTGTGTGTGTGTGTGTGTGTGTGTGTGTGTGTGTGTGTGTATACACGTGTGATGAAATGAAACAGCCAGTTGGTCACAACAACAACTGGCTCCGGAACGGGCATGGTCTCGTTTGAGAAGACACCAGTAACAGCAGAGCTCAGGGTCTCCCATGTTCAAATATTTTCTCAACGTGGAGAAGCCGATCGGATTTTCAACAGGCGACAGACGCATGCCCTGATCTAAATGTTAAAAAAAGAAAAAGCGAACCACTTCCAGATGTCACTGAGTTTACCATACTCTCTAACTTTTCCATCATGGCCTCAATCATCTTTCACCGCCATCCCTGCCCCCACCCCACTTTGCCCCAGACCTCTCTGGTTAGAAGCAGGCCACATCAAGTGAAACCATTGGACTCTTCTAATACTCTCATCCTATTAGTGTGTTCTGGAGGCTAAATAATCACAATTCACTGAAGGGTGTGGTGGTCAAAAACGTCAAATTCCCAAATTGACAGAAAATACAGCCCATTTCAGCCGTGGTTAAGCACATCCGGTTCACAATTCTGAGGTTGGGGGTTTGATTCTGGACCTGCCAATGCTTGTGTGGGTTCATTCTGAATACTCGGCCTTCTTTTAGCCGAAGATTTACAGCGTGAGGATAAATCACTGTTTCTGCGAAGTATAAGTGGGCGGGCGCCATGTGTCTGGCTATCAGTGTGAGCAGCGAAGGTCCGCTAACTAGCTAGTGAGTTGATTCATTTGGATTGGCTTTAGCTCCTTTCTATTAAGCAGGTAGGTTGAACCATTAAAGCGATAGATAATTCCCAGTGTATTTGAGGGGGCAAACGGTAGTTTTGCTTGGAAAAATATTCAGCGGCCCCTGGACTCAAAAAACGTTCGAGAACCGCGGGATTTTTGCCATAGCATGTGAGGAAATTTGGAATAGAAGTTCAGAGACTACAGTTGGATCCAATCGAAGACAGTTTACTTTGATGCGTGCTCAAAGACGTCAAATGTAACTTGGACTTAAGTTCAAAGACTCGACAAGCACTCCAAAATAGGAACACTTGAGATGACTTTGACTAATGCTTGAAACCTCAATACTAGACAAGATCTTGTCTCTCTTACAGACTTAGTCTTGCCCCCTAAAAGAATGAGAATGTTCTGTCTGGGTCTTTTGTCTTGTCCCGAAAATACTTCAGGCTTGACGTGGTCTGGCTCTCGGAAGACTGAGACAAGATTTGTCTTTGCCCCAAAAGGATTAGAGAATAAACCTGATCTTTACCCCAAAATATTTTATTCTAGAGTTGATCTTGCGCCTCAAACATTTGAGAGTAGACTTCTTGAACCTCATGGACATCTACTTTGTACTCTGTATTTAAAAGTAATACGAGCTAGCTAAAGGCTACAGTGCTAAAAGATTTGCGGATAGACTTTCGGTCTTGCCCTTTAAAAAAATATATTATACTTGGTACTTGATATTTGAGATGAGGTTCAGTCTCACCTCTGAAAGACTGAGACTGGACTCGTTCTTGCCCCTTGAAAGACTGACACTAGTCTTGGTCTTGTCCTCAAATCTTTGAGGCTAATCTTGGTAGTGCCTCTAAAAGACTAGACTTAATTTTGCCCGTAAAAGACTGGTACTCTAATTAGTCTGGCCCCTTGAAAAACTACGATAAAACTTGCTTCAGAGATTTGCGGATAGAGTTGGTTTGTCTTTTGAAAGACTGAAATTACACTTGGTACTTCCTATTTGAAATAAAACTCAGGCTTGCCCTTGAAAGACTGAGCATAGACTTGGTTCTGCCTCTGGACAGGATGTTGTCTTGCCTCACAAAGATTCAAGGCTAAACTTCATCTGGACTGAAGTTAGGCAGCAAGGTCGGTATGAGGGTCATTTGGCACATTCAAGATGGAGCGTGAGATGTTGGAGAATGTTAACGGATGTCAAGACGCCCCGTCCAAATGTTGGTTTTTGCTGTGTTTATTTATCTACCTGAGCCACTCAGAGGTGACCCCTGAGGTGAGCAGCGCGGCTAGTCATTTACACGCATATGCACATCGACGCCCCCCACCCTCCCACTCTAAACACACACACACTACCCATCGGGTTTCACATTGAGGCCGCAGCGTCTAAAAATATCAGCCCAGGAGAAGGTGGAAAAACACCAGCTTTGTGTTAGGGAGCCCGAGAGAGGCTAACAGATCAAACCACCGTCTCACCATCATTTGGTTTTCTGAAAGGTAGACTTGTTCACTGACTTTACTGGCCAACATCTAGCGCCAAATACATTCATATACACCACAACATGTCTGCAAAATATAAATATCCAAACAGTATTGGACTAACCATTAAATCATAAAACATTTAAGATGATACTACAAATAGGCAAAAGATACATTAAATGCCAATGACGTTGGGAGTGATTGTTAATTAATTGTCAAGTGAGGCGACTAAATGAATGCCACCACTTGCAGACATCGCATTAGCTGACGAAAGCCAGTTGCAAAATTTGGTAGTCATGTCCATCATGAAAAGACCCACAAAAAAAATCTCGAGGACCCATGCCGGAAAAGAAACAGAAAGCCATGTTAGGATCATTTTGGCCATTTTCAATTTCCACTTCAAAAATGAACTCCTCCTTGAGAACACCCAATAACTTATTTTGCAAATTCAACACGTAAAGCCAGTTTACTTTCGTAACATTAAATTTGGTCGGCATGAAACTTTAATCATGCAACTTCACAAGGTCAGCGCTTGACCAAACGTTCTTGTGTGTTAAAGGTCTTACACTGAAAAGACACTTAAAAAAACAGACTTGTCCAAGAGAGTCTGTCAAATTTGCATAATCTACAGTATACTACAAAGATGGGTAGCTTTTAAGTGGCCATTTTAGGGAGGTTTTTCCATCCATCCATTTCCCAATCCGCTTATCCTCACAAGGGTCGCGGGGGGTGCTGGAGCCTATCCCAGCTGTCTTCGGGTAGTGGGCGGGGACACCCTGAACCGGTTGCCAGCCAATCGCAGGGCACACAGAGACGAACAACCATCCGCGCTCACACTCACACCTAGGGACAATTTCAAGTGTTCAATCAGCCTGCCATGCATGTTTTGGGAATGTGGGAGGAAACTAGAGAACCCAGACAAAACCCACGCAGGCCCGGGGAGAACATGCAAACTCCACACCGGGAGGCCGGAGCTGGAATTGAACCCGGTACCTCTGCACCGTGAGGCCGACGTGCGAACCACTCGCCCAACGGGCCACTCAATGGAGGTTTTATTAAATCCAATTATTCCGCTACACAAGGTCAAAGCTTGACTCAATTTTGTGTGATGAAGGTCCCGCTCTGAAACTGCCTCCCACTTGCAGAAATGTAGAGGTGCAATAACTGCTGGACTCTGCTGATGTGTCCTCAGTCTGGCAACCAACGTGGGGGTCAAAATGGCTTGTCAATAGCCTCTGCCTTTGTATACACATAACACATACTCTTCTTTTCCCTCAACAACAAAATAACGCTCGTTCAATCAGGGCTCGGGTGGAAAAGACAGGGAGGGTATAAACGCGATTGCTGGGGAATTTTAAACAGAGGAAAATTGGCTTCGCTCGCCATCAAGGCTCGATTAAATTCAGCCAAGACTATTTCCCTGCTGTGGAAAAAATAACTCTTCGAGGCGGAAGTATCCTGCTTCCATACATTAAAGCAGATTGAGAGCCGGCTTGTAACAATACACTCGCACCGTGTGAGAAATCCTCGGGGTTGGAAACACATTTTTCGATTTTTTTTTTTTCATGAATTGTGAACTTGTTGAACTTTGACCACAATCTGAGGCGCAAAGAGTCCTTTCCACACACACACTCACCCACTCGGAGAAAGGCTATTTGAATGGACTTTCCTGCTGTCAGAATGTCTGGTATGCATTAGCCACAGACTCCAACAGAATAACTGGATCCACGGCCAGTGTGTTTTAAAGCAGATATTTGCATGTGAGCTGGTGTATACACACACACACACACACACACACACACACACACACACACACACACACACACACACACACACTCATGCTCGCACACACACGAAAACAGCAAAGTGAGGTCAAATGACGTCAAATTGAAAGTTAAAGGCCGACTATCTGTTGACAGAGAAGTGGACTAGCGCTTGCCTGTCTCACACACAGGCAAGCGGCCCTGAGTAACGCATTCGATTGGCTAACTAGTGTGACGTGGCGGCAGTTATAATACATAGGATTTGGCAGTGTCTTTTTGAAATAACCATTTCGATCAGGGATTGCAACAGGATGCCGACCACACACCGAGTGGTCCCTTAATTAATTCCTCCGCACCAGATTTTTTTTTTTTACAAACTCAAAAAATTCTTGAAAAAAAAACCCTGTGATAAACAATCGGCTTGTGTTTTCCACAGAGAGAAAATAGGCAAAAAAAATCCCAGAGAAATGGAAAATAACCCCGACCCCTCAAAAAAAAAATCTGCAATTATGACAAATATTAGAACAATGTTTTTTTTTGGGGGGGGGGGTTTACATATGCTTGAGAAATGTATCAGGAAAAATTAAATATATTCGTTGAACGTATTTGCACATATGCACATTTTTTGTGCATATTTAAAATTGTATTTTGTAATACATCTGGTTAGGAAGGGCATCGTTGTATTTGGCCCCCATAGCACTGATGAAAAATTCTGCCCCCCCCAGCATTTAAGTTGCCCATTCTTGATCTACAGTCCATGATGTATCTTGCCCATCGTCAGCTGAGTTACACTCCAGATCACTTGATGGATGATGAGGAAAAGCGGGATACAAAATAGATGGCTGGATAAATCTACAGAATATCAGCCAAAAATAAGTCCTAAACGCACCACATACAGTAGATCATCCTCCAAACAGCTCAGTGTTTTACTTTGATTTCATCTGACCACATCGCTTTCTCCCAAGGCTTCTCTAAGTCATTTGGATGTTCACTAGCACACTTAAGGCGGACACTCGGGTTGGGACAGTATGCTCTGCATGGGGAGATACGCCCTTTTTTTCCCCCGTTTCACAATGCGCTTTGTATTGATACCGTGTGTGTGTGTTATGTGCATGCCCGTTGCACATTCACCCACTCACAGTCGTAACTGTATCCGGCTTGAAAGTGTAGCCCAGAGACTTGCTTGAAGCATGTCCTGTACTTTACAAGCAATATGACCACGTTTCTCCTGTTTTCATATCCCAGTATAAACACTCGCTGGACACATGGCAGTCAAGCGATCGGGGAAGGCAACACCAGAGAGATGTTTTTTTTTTTTTCATTTGCGAACTTTGAGATTGTGTTTTTATTGCCTTTTGACCAGAATCGGTCAAACATGAAAAATGGTGGATGGTTAATTCCTTTTTACAAATTTAGTTGGGGGTCAAATTTCTCCTCACTTTATTTAAACAGACAGGAAGCATACCGATATATTGTATTTTTTTTAATCTCTGCAAAAAGAAATCAATGAATGGTTAAAAATCGGGCAAACCAGATTCGAGTATTTAGTTCTATCGAATAGAAAACAGTGATATCCGTGTTGTTGTCGTCAAAGCTGGACTTTCATAACACACAGGCTATCTTGTAAAAAAAAGTGGAACAGGCGGAGTGAAGCAAGAGGATGTGGAAGGTATCAGGCTTTTTTTTTTTTTTTCCACAGTGAGTTCACGGTGACCTCTTCTGACACAGTTATATTGAATTGCTATGTAGTTTTCGGAATACATCCAAATATTAAACCAAAACAGGTTTGTACTGGCTGGTTCTACATTTCTAGAGTTTCATCCATGACCCAAGGCCTTCCCTTTGGTTCGTTTTTGTCTCTGCCCACCAAATGGTAGAATAAATGGCTTCCTTGTGAATGAAAAAAAAAATTACTGGTTTTATTTCAGTGACATCACAAAAACCACCCGAGTAGCAGAGAGCGCCGGGGGCGAGGCGGCATCAAAGAAGCCAAAAGAAAGAAAGCGAGAGCGGGGACCATATGGTTCTCGCTCAGTGAAACTTAACCAAATCTTGGAAGTCTCTGGACCCAAAAGCCAAAACTAACAAACGTTCCTCCTTTTCAGTATTTACAAAGTCCAGTGCGGGCTTAGGTAGGGAGGAGATGACAAATGTAGCTTGTGATGCTGAAGCAAGAACGTACCTGGGTTGACTTGTGAGCTGACGGATGAGAGAGAGGACAGGAGGATCAGCAGTGACAAGCGGACATCGCGCGTGCGCTTCATCACAAAGATGTCTTTGGACCGGAATGGATCTCGACCTGGACACACAAAAAAACAAAAAAAAAAAAAAAAAAAAAAAAAAACG
>NW_017806175.1:2809840-2848319 GCF_001891065.2 Hippocampus comes
TGAATGCTGAGAGTCGAGAGTCATTTGTTGGTTGTGAAAAGTCTATCCACTAGTAAATGACCCCCTCCAAAAAAAAAAAAAAAGTTTTGGAGGAACATATGAGGCAAACAACATCTTTTTCAAGGACATCTCTGCTTATTCCAGCAAAACAATGCCGAGCCACATTTTGTGTTACAACAGCGTGCCTCCATAGTAAAGGCGTGAAAGTACTTTGTACTAATCTGGCCTGCCTGCAGTCCTGACCTGTTTCTCTTGAAAATACGTGGCACATTATAAAGCGCAAAATATGAAAACGGAGAGCACTGAGCTGTTGAGCAACTGCACCGCCTGCCACTCAGCTGCAGTAACGTCCAGCTACCCGAAAAGTCTTACAAAGGGAAGCAATGAAGTACTGTGTTTATACTTGGTTACTTCGCTGAACTGATTCATATCACGTGAAGGTGTCGAGTAGCCCGCCTTAAATGGATGTCGTGCGGCCAGTATTGACAAAGACATTAACGAGTGACTGAGCAGCCTCTGTCCCTTCAGCTTCACTGCTCACCCCGCTAAGCTCTTCGGGGTGGCTGCTAAGGTTACAGCCGCTTCCTATCCTTTTCCAGGCTGAGCTCGCCGCCTCTCGCTGTCGCCTCTGAGCTAATGAAAGCCAAACAGCTGGCGGCTTGTGTGCATGTGGATGTCTAGAAAAACGTTATGCGGCTATAGACTTTCCTGTAAAGGCCCCTGTGTGCTTTGGGGTTTCGACCTGGAGAATTGCCCTTAAGTTCTACTTGGAGATGACTTGTTTTGCTTTTTGCCCAGTGAGTGTGAATGGTGGGGGGGGGGCGCAAGTTTCCGATAGGAAATCATGTCAAGTGAATTGATCCAGACTTAAACTGTCATAAAAACTGGACTTGATCTGTTCTAATTGTCTTAAAAGTATAGAAAGAAACTAACCGCTGTTTAATATAAGTGGGGGTGCAATTAATTGTCATCTCATGTGGAAAAATGCAGAAAATGCAGACTGAGCCTACAGTGATCTTAAGAGACAAGAATGAATGAAATCAATCTTGAAATTTTTTTCCGCCATTAATGTGACCTATACCCACACAAATCAATTGATTTTTCCAGATCACAAAAAAATAAAAATCACACAAACACAGAGAGAGAGAGAGAGAGAGAGAGAGCGAGAGAGAGAGAGAGAGAGAGAGCGAGAGAGAGAGAGAGAGAGCCCCCAAACGAAAGTTTAGTCACCCCTGGTGAGCTGGAATCCAAATTTTCTTTTGATTTGGGATGTTCTACTTTGCAGGCATTTCAAGCTTTCAAGTCGTTTTTACTGCAAAGCTCAATTTTTGGAACACGACTCAGGTTCCAGCTCTAAAAGCACATGCAAACAAGAAATGGAAAGGACCAGGGCTTTGTTTTGAGGGCCAGCTCCACAAGTCCGTCAAGAGTGGATTTGTATTCTCATGATTTGTGGGAGGTGGAGCCAAGATCAAACAGCAGGGACCAGAATGAATCAGTTCGCCAATCTTCTTGAGTCCTTTCACACGCTCGGCAATAGCAACGACAATTTAGTACATATTACATAACGACCGATGAGTAGTCAGGCTAAGCAGAAAGGGCTGAAGTGTGAACCACGGGTTTCTGAGCAAAAAACAAAACAAAAAAAACAAAAAACAAAACAACAAAAATAATTCAAGAATAGCAAAAAAAAAAAAAATCGGCAAAACTTACTGGTTGCAGTGGCGCAAACTCTCAAATTTTAGGTACAATGAACTTTTAAGTTGTTGAAATTTATACTTTATTAATTGCAAACTTTCTTTTCATCAGGTATATAAAGTTGAATCCACTCAAACTTCTCCTCAGTTCACTAAAAGCTGTTGAAGCTGAAAGAATCCACATTAAAGCCCTTCATAATTCCAGATGCCTGTTCTAATTTTTAATCGTCAAACACATTTGTTATACTCTGTTTATCCGCATCAGCGCAAACTACTAAGCCATATTTATGAGGTTTATTGCATCAGAATAGAGTGACAAATGACTTGGATTTCTTCTTCCGAAGGGGAAAAAAAAACGGTTCCATTCAAACAAACATCAAGCAGCCAGTACAGGAAGTGGAAGAGGACAAATACGCCCCTCAGCAGCACACACACTTGTGGATGAGTGGGATGAATCAGCTGTAGAGCAGCACACACGCTGATGACTTTCCGATAAACTGACCGCATATCATTACATAAGTCGCTGCAGCTTGATGTGACTCAACACTCCAAAGCGGAGTACAACGGGAGAGCGCCCAAAAAGCCAACGTCAACTCTTCAGATGTTTTCCCAGGCGTCAACCTTACTTTGTCCAAAAAAAAATGGAATAATTACCACAGAGACAAAAATGGAACTTTCTGCGACATGGGAAAACACATGACTGCTCCGTACAATATGAGCAATATAGCTAATTAAAGACAATACCAATTAAAATCAAACAACACTGACTTAAGGTAGCTGGTTTTGCATAGCAGTGGCGCCTTGGTGATACAAGTTTAATTTGTTCCGTGTAGTCCATGCTCCATGACGCCATGGAGAATGATTTTCCAGACAGCTTTGAAATAATTCGGGTTCACAGCAAAATCTCCAAATTTGAACGCAATTCACAATTATTGTGCAACGTGTTTTGCAGAGATGGGCATTCCGTCCCTGGGAGGGAAGGTCCGTCCGTCCCAGATGAACGCACATTTTTGGGACGGAGGACGTTTTTTTTTAAAAAGGACGGACCAAGCAAGGACGGAAGTGTGTTTTCATCCGTAATTGTCCCTAACCGGGTTTACAGTAGTAAGTAAATAACAAGGCCAGAGCGTAGCCAAACCCGATATTTTCTTAACAGCACAACCTATTTCATCTCAACAGTATTTTTATAGCAATACTGCCACCTAGCGTACAGTTAGAAAACATAAAGTACCTACAGACACCCATTTCACTCACGATCAATCCAACCGGTCAAGAAAGCTGGCTGCGTTGTAAGTTTCTCTGGGTCCGCTCACTAAGATTTTTATGGACCCTACCCCTCATTTGAGGCATGGATTACGAAAAGTAAACTTGTTGTCATTTTATTTTATCATAGTTGCTATTTCTGTGTTGTGAAATGCTAATGCGTCATGCGCGGGCTGTTTTGGGGGTGGACTGGGACGGAAGCCCATCTCTGGTGTTTTGTAGCACAACCAGAGACGCCTGATGTTTCAAAATGTTGGCTGAGAGTTTGGATTGACTCTCCCAAGGCTCCAAAGTGGTGATGCCATTACGAGATTGCAAAAATACAAGCATGGATCCATCCTCAAATTACTTTGTTCTCACTTCCTACCTTCAATATTTCCTTTTTCTCTTTCTTCCTACCTCTCCATGTTTACTTCACCCATCCTCCTTCCTTCCCTTTTATCCTTATTTCCTTCCTTACTCTGTTCTTTTTGTCCAAATTTCTTCCTTTTTACTTCCCTTCCTTCTTTACAAAGGATACTACTTTGCACCTCCTATTATTACTATCAATGACAAATGCATATCCTTCGATTTAAATAATCGTCCAAAGTCGAAATTTTGTCAGGTACCGTACGTGCCCTTTGGTGTCATGGCGGCGGTCGTTGTGTCCGTCAAAGTTGTGTGAGTGTCACGTAGGTGTCAAAAATTCAAGTGTATGCATGTTGCGTGTGCCTGATAGATGAGCACACGTTGACCTCCTTTTCCGCCCGGAGTCAAATACGCAAAACAGATCCTTGTCAAAGTGCTCAGCATTTGTTGTTACTGAGTGGCCAATTCACCCCCCAAAATAAATTAAAACACTCATCAGACGACGAATTAAGTTACATTTTAACATTTTAAACTGTCTATAAATATACATTAAATAACATTTAAAACTATTTAAAAATGTAAAGAGAAGTTAGCCGCTGTACATGGTTAGACAAAAGTATTCTTTTTACCTTGCATCTTTTTCTTCCAGAGTTGCTTTTTACTCCTGCATCCTTCCGTCATGATATTAAAGCGATTTTTGTACCGCATTCCTACCACCTGAGACCTGCTGAAAAAATCTTCCTTCCTTCCCCCAGACTTCCCTTTAATTGTAACATGCTTTCTTTGCTGAAACTTTCTATCCTTCCTTTCACCCCTCACAATTGCTCTTTTCCAGGTAACTTTTCCACCTAACCTCCTTCCTCCTTTCCATCTTTCTTACTGTAACTGCAACAGTTTGAGAACCCATTCTACTTGTTCACGACTCAAGTTAGACGCCATTATTCACTGTTAATTTAAAAAGTGTATGTTAAAGAAAGGAAGGGACACTAAAACCCCTCCACTCTCATCTCCTTAAAAACCAAAACCCTCGCTTTCAACCGTTAATAATCGTTATTTTCTTGAATGGCAGTTTATGAGCATTTATTCCCTCACCCCCCTAATACTACAAGTCCCAGAATGCACTGCAAAAACTGGCGCGTTGTCACGTTGTCTGTCTCCTTCTTTGTCTTCTGTTAAAACAGCTCTCATTAGTGATCTGCTAGCGCATTTGAAACAGGTTTAAATGGTAGTTTTATGACGGGTCAAGGCAACCGTCCACTAAATTCCCTGCTGTGCGGCAAAATACGATTAGTTCGCTACTTCCTGACTACGGCGGGTTTTGAGGGTCTAAATACTTCGAATATTTTTATTTATTTTTTTTGCGTTGTTACAGTACCGATTTGATACACAAAGGTTTCATGTTGACGTTCACTTCTTTTGTGCTCTTCTTCTGCTACTCGTTGGCACTCATCTAGCACATCTTAATGTCTTATTGAAATACGACTATTTACTTAAAAACGCACTAGCGTTATTTATTATTATAAATTCCGACACTCTTAAATCTTCTAGATTAACCTGACAAAATTAATTCTTACCATGTAATTGATCAACCTGACAAAAGGATGATTTAATAAGGTCTATTAAACGTAAAACATGCTACTATTCTTAGAGAGGGGGCTGGTAGGGTGTTATAAGATACAATTTGCAAGGTGCCTTATCATTTAAATTCCTAATCAGGTGTGGTTGATTTCAGAGCACCCCTGAAGTTGATCTGTGTGATCTTGGGAAGAATTTATATAATATGAGCAGTACTTAGGTAAAATACTGTTTTAACAGCGAGTTGAGTTTTGAAGATGAAATTGAACGTGGCATTTGATGCACGGTGATCAACAATGTTTAGTTCAGTTGAAAAACGATTCTTTCAGATTTCTTCTGTCTTCAATCACTGCAAAAGCCGCAACCTGAACCCCAGAAGCTACTTAAGACCGTGATCAGCTTGATTCTTCCAAGCCAGAAACTTCAAAACCTTAAAAAATGTATAGAGAAAATGATGACTTACTTTTGTCCTTTCAGACCATTTGTCCAAAGATTATTATTCCAGTGAGGCAATCAAGTTTGCTTGAACGTCTCGCTGGCTCGCTTCGGCGGCGCCTTTGCTCGGGCTGATGTAAGTCAACCACGCACACATAGGAGGGAGGGATAAGAGGGGGAAAATAGAGGGAGAAAGAGAGGCAGAAAGAAGGGGGAAAAAATCCCTCGCATTCTGTGGATTCTTGGGAGCTAGCCAAAGTCCCAGAATTCCACATGCCACACATAAGGTTTCAATTTAGGTCCGATCCAAAGTCTCCATTAGAAAGCTTTCTTTCCTGCCCTGAAAAGAGTCTTTCTTTTTGACAGCCGCTGGAGATTCAAGGTAATGCTTGTGCTGCTATACAAGAATTTAAGGGTGCAAGCATCTTGTGCTTTTTTTTTTTTTTTTTTTGTAATATGACTCACAATCCAATTTTTCAGAAGCAAATGGTCAAACCAGATGAATGAAAATCGAGTCATCTTACAGTGGCATCATAGTGGAGAGGTTATTACTGTATGTTTTTATACAGCATAAAACTGTTGACATTTTTTTCTTTTTCAAAAGCAAGTTATAAAAATATATATTTCCAATTGGGGAAAATGTGAGAGTTTTGAGATGCATGCATGGTCACGGAATGAATCAAATTGAAGGCATAACTTTGTACTAGTAAATTAATAGGATCTGATGCAAACGTGTACAGGTAACAGTGAACGTCGTCGAAAAGTTGGGGTAAGAAGAAGAAAGTATGAGACTTGCCAAGTCAATCACCGGACCTTAACCCAAAAGAGCAGTGGTCCCCAATCCTCGGGCCGCGGACCAGTACCGGTCCGTGAGTCATTAGGTACCGGGCCGCACAGGAAGAATAAATAACTTACATTACTTTCGTTTTATTTCGAAATCTGAAAGATGTTTTATTTTGAAAAATTAACGGATTCTCTGTTACATCTGTTTATAGTATATCACGCAGTATGTCCAAGATCGTCATAATGCAATTAGCAGGGCAGGATGTGACGCCAAGCGGTGTCGTGTTGCTTTGCCCTATCCTAAACATAGACCTGTTTCTGGAAACTTTGAGTCTCAGGACACCTCTACGACCCTAATGCAAAAAGCACAACTTGCGTTAGTCAGAAACACAGTTGTGGTTCCAAAACAGAATTGTATAGCACGGTTGCCGGTGCAAAACTACTCAAAGTGGAGTTTGGTGTTCAAACATCAACATTTTGGGGGGGAAAATATGCCTCCAATGTCCAACAATTTAAACCACCATCGTAATGTATGATGGCAGCAAATCTTGTAAGACTTCAGCTCTGTGAGCATCTAAAGCAGAGAGTGCAAAATTTCGTCCTCAAGTGTGGATAGAAACATTTCACTGATGATTCACACATGGCAGATTCTCAATAGGTGGCCCCCGCCCCCGTGGTCCCCCACTTTGCTTGCCGCAGGTCGCCACAAAAAAAGACCAACCATTCAAAAGCGTTTTTTTCCCCCTTCTCCTTTAATACGCATCACATTGAGCTGAGTCATGTTCCATCATTAATAATTAGAAGAATAGCTCCCACATCCTGCCCTGTACATAATTCAAAAGCCAGATCATTCCAGTTCCAATGTGCTCTAAAAATCATCAAGTAAACTTGAGCAGATGTGAAATATCTCATGACAGGATACATAATATAAAAAAATAAGTCTCATCAGCTAAATAAATAGATGCACCAGACCCACAAGCTCTCCTCCCAAAGGATCGTCGTCATACATACAGAGGGTGCTCACTTCATCTCGTTGGTTCGTTTTGCGCATCGCTTTCGTGCGCATGCACACTGACACTGTTATTGCACATTGATGACATCACAGCTTATCCCAGAGGAACAGAAGGGTTGGTGTCTTTGGATTGGTCCCCCCCTCGCTGCCTAGAAACCGCTCTTGATGCCGCTCTCCTCGATGATGAGCGTCGGGTGGAAGCCTCGATCCTTCACCAGCACTTCCAGACCCTGTTCAGGAACAACCGTTAATGCTAGTGGGACATAAGCTAATAGTTTCAAGCTCTGGTACACTTTGACGAGTGGTCATGTCACAATGTTGTGTGCCACCGTAATTACGGTCCCTGGCAAATCTAATTTTGTACAAATTAAAGACAATGTTGTGTGCGTTTACTTTCCTTTTTATTGGCGACGCGTTTATTTTCCTCAATACAAAAGTCCACTTCATTTACTTTTACAGTAAAATGATGCAATAGTGGAACAAATGTATTATTTGTGTAGCGTTCGTGATTAATGATTTTTGCCCCCTACTTCCTGCATAAATGGAAGATCTTACCTCCCCCCCGTAGGACACCAGCGGTGAGATCTCACATTTGATTGGATGGTCCGTTCCGTCTTTTAGGCTGGACAAGAAGGGAGGGATACGGAATTACACAAGGCGTGTCCCGGAATTGGCCGTAAGCGGCTCCGAATCCTCGGCCCTTTGCGATTATTTTTATTTTTTTTTTGAAAGAGTGGATCATCAAAAAGAAGGAAGGAAGCAAGGGGCAATGATTAGATGTCATAACACAAATGACGGCTCGGGCGCTCGCATGTCCACCGCCCGTGTGAGCGGGGCATGCCGCCACACTGCCATCATTCAATTTGTTTGAATACAAGAAAAATGACAAAGGAAGCGGGGAAGAAACAGTATCAGTAATTACATGTTAGCGGTCCCACCCAGCCTGGTGGGAAGACTGAAGAGTAAGAGTCAGAAGACACATGACTGAGGAGGAAGAAGAACAATCATAGTGAAGTACATTTTCACTGTACAAGAATTTAAACTGGGCTCGTTATAGTCGACAGGAGTTGAGATTAGCATGCGACACATGCCAACGTCATGCTCCGGTGGCGCTGATTTTGCGGCCGTTTCTTTGATTTTAAAAGTGGCCAAAAAAAAAAAAAAACAACAGATGATTTGAGGTGAAGTCGAAAGTGTGTTTTCTGCCATGCAGTACAGTTCGGTGTGCTTTGGAACGGTACAACGTCACCTAGCTTGCTTTGTTATGTACAATGGATCCAGAAAGTGAGCACAATTCTGAGTCATCAACTATTTTCTGGGACAGCAACAACTGCTTTCGACACAGCAGAGGGAGAAGTTAGTGCTTGGTCACTTGATAGTGACAGCCTCCGTTGCCGCCCAAGCGGAGTTAATCATACATTTTTCAGTGCATAATTTGCAGTCATCTAAAAAGCTTCTGTTCCCTATACACGTTTTGTTTTGGGGGGTGGGGGAATTTAAATGGTGGCAAACGTGTGAGTGTGCAACCACATTATTTCACTTGTTCATTTTTACTTCTCCTCTCAATATATATTTTTTCTAATTCCATTGAGTTGCAGAGGTCCCAACTTTTGACAAAAAAATCAAAACTGCACACCCTGTGTAAGTGCAGCGAACTGTACGTGCTTGGAGAAAAGCAGCGCTTTAAGAAAACCCAAACCATCTGCATGCACTCATTACTGCCGGGGGGGGGGTTTGAATAATTACTTTCTGTTGCCATCATCTGTGACAGGGCCTGCTGCTCCAGCTCTGGAAACACTTGGTGGGGGGGGGAACATGGTGAGCAAGACAAGGAATGATAGAACACACACACACACGCACGCACACACGCACGCACACAAACGCGCACACACACACACACACACACACACACACACACACACACACACACACCAAAAACAAACAAACAAACAAAGAAGCGATGCATGCAAGCAGCGCAAGTCACATGCTCACCTGGGTATGGCAGGCACGCGCGTGCCATTCTCGTCGATGAAGTGGCCACCGGCGTTCAGCACCCAGCGGTGGTGGAGGGACATGAGGGCGTGTCTGGCGGTGGTGGGCGTGTCCTTCCCGTCTTGGTGGTCGGAGTTCTTCAGCGGGGAGAACTCGTCTTCCCTCAGCACCTCGTACACCACAAAGGTCCTATTGGGAGACAGGTATACATAGCTCTCGAGAACAGCGATTTTGAATTGGTGGCTAGGGACCCGTTTTGGGTGGGTAGCTAGTCAAAAAAATAAAAATAAAAAAAATGCATGTTTTGATATTCAGATTTCAGCAAATCACCCCAAACAGATATAGTGTAGCTCAGCCTTTGGTTAGCGAATGTCATAGCGAGCAGTATGTTTTCGGCGGTTTGTCAAACTCATTTCAAACTGCGTTTAAAAATGCAATGTATCTTCCTAGGCTATTTAAAAAAAAAAAATTTTATATATATATATATATAAATTAAAAAGCTTTATTATTCACTTTGAATGAGTCGCACCACAATAGGAAGAAGCGGATCCAAGGGTGACTACTGCTGAGAACCACTGCGATACATTTTTTTGACTTACATAGAGCAATAATATAATTAAACAATTTAATAGCTCACACATCTTGATTTATTGTTGCAATCCAATTCATCGTGCTGCTCCTTCTGTTGTGCCCAACTTGGCCACCAGGAGGCAATATAATATGGAGTCATACAGACACAAAACAAAGAAGTAATGGACTTTTTCTACAATCACTACTACTGTAAGTAACTCCATAAGCTGTTGTCAGAGCAATTCCTGTTGAAGATAAAGAGTAAATGAATGTGATTTTACCTGTCGACATGTTCCGATACATGTTCTTCTACTCGCACAACCATTGACCGCAACACTTAGCATGTCAATAGCCTTTTGCATTGGTTGTTACCATTAAGCTACGCAGAGTTCCCTAAGGCAAAGTTGTGGTTGTTTTAAATGCACAAGGCATAATTCTCTTTGTTTTATGTTTAGTTTGACAGTAAACCTCAACCGCTGACTCCACTTTCGGGGAAAGGGCATTACTGAGGAATCCGTGATTATTTGCGTTTTAGTAGAATTCCAACAATTTCGACTTCATATGAACATCAGCGGTGGTCAAAATGAACACGGCTGTCAGTTTCATCACAATATTGCTAATGGTGAGTGGACTGAATTGATCACCAAGTAATCACAACGCAGCTGTGTAAATCCCGTCTCACCCACAACGCAAACCTTGCAAAGGCATAATCCCAAGAGACAAGACACAGCTGCTTACTTGGCAAACTGGAAGATGTCAAAGACGAATTTTTCCATTTTAATTCCATTGGGTTTGTCGGGGGTGATGAGTTGACCCTGGTGGTCCACAAACGGGATCTTCTTGCGGGCCACGTGGTGCTGAAGCTTTGGTTCGTACTTCCTGATGGGAAAGAGTAACAATAAGAGTCTTGGTGTGTCGAACCGAAGAAAAGACGGTCTTAGTGGGCGTACTCCACTATGTCTTTGAGGAAGGAGAAGCTGAAGAAATGATTGGCCACGTTGCCCGCGTTGAACATAAGGCGGCCGTCGGCGCTGCGCTTCTCGGCCGTCGCCAGGGTGATCTCGCTGTACTCCACCACCTGGTAAAGCCCGTCTACCTTACACACCACGCCGACGGCCTCCGTCGGGTTGCTTTTCTCCACCACCTGAAAAGGAGATCAGGACCACTGTCATTTCAGACACCATTAAAATGTTGTGTCTCGCGTTGGCTTAACGGCATTCTCGATTTGTATTCTGCGGCTTTGGTTGGAGGACAAGTGTGATTGAAAATATCGGCGGATGGGCTGTCAATGCTCAAAAAAAAAAAAAATTACATTGTGACATTTATTACTCTTCCTCAACATGAATTTTATTGTTTATAGAGGATTAAGTCATTACTGTTTACACTTAAATCCAATTTACTATGCTACAATGCTATTTCCAAGATTGGCTCCGCTGTTAAAAGTTTTATGATGGCAACATTTTGGAATTTTAAATAGAATTGCTAAATGGTCAATTTTGGAAAGCATTTTTCCAACGCAGAGAATAAAGATTATTATGATTGGGCATGATAAGATATTGCGATACAAAAAAACCCCGAAATGTCAAAACCACATAAGAGAGTAATGATTGGCCAACAACTTCTATGACACGAAGTTAAAACTGCCAAAAAAAGATCACATTTGTACCCTGTGAAAGCAGCAGTTTGCCCTGAAAGCGAGAGAGAGAGAGAGAAAAAAAAAAGTTTGCCAGCGCCTAATGACAGAGTACTAATGAGAGGGTTGGTAAGCGGGCCGGGTCAACGCTCGCCGGGATGCCACATGAATTGCCGAGGGAACTTAATAGATAGGCTGCATACTGATCCTGAAAACCCGACCGAAACAGCAGCTGTCCGCGGATTTTCAAGATGCTCGATATAACGTTTTTGCTGGAAGATCAGGTGACATGGATGCTTGGGAAGAAACGGAGGAAGCATAAAAGGCACATAAAATCCAGATACAACCACTGCTCACGTGGCAATAAGATAATATCACAGATGCCAGGGTTTTCTCCTTCACAAATTACAGGCACAATTTTTAAGGAAGTTAAGACACATAGTCCAAAAGAACCAGCGTACTTCTTTCCTTTTTACACTTGTATGACAATTAAGATTGTTCAAAAACGTTATTTAAGACTTTATGATCGAAACTTTTTGAACCAGGAACAAATGTCATTATTCCAAATGGAGAAATGTGCTTTCAAATACAAAGCAAACAACAGTTCATGTTTTTGGAACATGTTAGTCAGTCACTTAATAAATATGTATTTGAGCGTGGGGGATCCCCATTGTTTTTGACGCACATAGGCATGCCAGTCTGATGTTGTGAACTCAAACCGTCCTTAACGATTAGGCGAAGGAGGAGTCAGTCGCCTTCATTGTTTAGCCAAAGATGACTCACAATGCATCGGGACGCTGCCCAGGGGCACACGTGAATAATCTTCCGGACTTCAATCATGTGATTCACTGACAGTGACTACACAAACAAACCTCTCCAAAACGTATTTATAGCCAAAAGCGCAAAGACACTGCAAAGAGGCTTTGTGTATTCTCGAGACTACCTAAACAGGCCTTTAGCTCCACCTGCTGCTAGGTTGTGGAAGTGTCATCCCATTGGAAATAAATGCATTTGTGAAATGTGACTGTGTTGTACCACCTCACCTATGACCCTAAATGAGAAAACACACGATAGGAAGTACTGTAGATTGATGTACTCCAATGAAAATCCATATTGTACCAGTCTTGACCCTGTCTGATTGATTGGTCCTAATGAAGTGTCCAGAGAGTCTAAGTATGTAATAAGTGTGATTATTAAAAATAATAATAATAATAATAATAATAATAATAATAATAAAACAAATCAACAAATGGCACTGGCTGCAGGAAAAGACCCAGTTAAACCCCCCTCCCAAAAAAAAAACAAGGGAAGAGAAAGGAAGTGCAATACTGACCTTAGCGCCACAGTCAGCATTCTTCTCCACACAGAAACCGACAAATGCTGGGTCAGCCACTTTGACCAGGATGTTGTCCACACAGTACACATGTATGAACTCAATCCCCCTCCGCTGCATGTCGTCACAGATGCCCTGGTTGCCCAAGGCTCTGTACAGACCCCCGTTCCCGTCTGAAACACAGGAAGATAAATATATTTTTTTTGTTTGTTTTTTTTTTTTTTTGCACAAATTCTACAAACGCAGACACTAAGACGAGACGACACGTGCAAATTACCAGGAGCCATGGACAGCTTGCATTTATTCTCCAGGATGATCTTGCCGTCGTAGTCCATGGCTGGCAGCATGCCCTGCTGAAAGAAGATGACGTTGTTCTTGTCCAAACCAAAGTAGTTTCGGCGTGAGAAGAAGTCCTTGGTGGATTCCATGGTCCTGCCGCTCGTCATGATGTACCTGAAGGTCAGACCCACCAGGTGCAGTGTGGGTGCGGGAAAAAAAAATGTTTGACTACTGCTGAACACATTGTGGGTTTCATATCAAAATATGTTTAGAAATGCGTCACCTTGTTCACGCTCAAGAGATCAAGACGGGAGTGAATGCCATTGTTGTTACCTCGCCCATAACAGCACATAATGGTCTATTTCTATTAACGTTTGTTCAAAAAAATGAATAAAATAAACACGGCACCTCAAATGGTTCTTTTTTTCCTCCCCCATAAGGAAAAAAAAAAAACAAGTGGTGCTCCTCAATAGCTGTAATTTATTTTACTAGGATGTAACTGATGGTTGCATTGTTCACTTGAATAAAATTGAACGCCGCGGCTCAAATAGACGCCTCCTTTATCCCCCCCACCCCCACCCCGAACAAGTGAAATAACAGGTACTGCTAGTAGGTTGTAATGATTACCTTTACGAGGACTTTACGATTACTCTGGTGCACTTCAATAAAATAAATGCCAAACCTTCAATGAATACCTCATTTTAACCCCCCAGGGGAGCAAATTAGGTGCTGTGACATCGTACTAAGACAAATAGACAACACCATTTAAGGTAAAAATTTGCGGGTGTTAGTAGGTGAAGGTGATTACCTTGATTATGATGGTGCACTTCTTTGGCCTTTATGGCATTGTTCATATTTCCTAATGTCCTTGACTCCACAAGGAACTTCCTTGACTATCAATTCCAATACTGATGCAACCGAGTTCAATGAGCCATTGAACGAGGCGAGGGCAGACCCTTAGCGTTGCGCTAACAACGGACTAATGAGCCTCACCAGGGAATCGTGCACTTGCTCTTGTGCTTCTCCTCACTCAGATGCTGCAGCTTCAAAATGCGCTCTGCCTGAATTTGGAAGAGGGTCTTCTTGGACGGAAGCCCCACGTCATACATGCCTTTGGGGTAGGAGACCCCCAGTCTGGTTCCCTGACCGCCGGCCAGGAGTAGCACTGCCACTTTACCCTGGGAGATGCATTCCAGACCTGAAGGGGCAAAAAAAAAACCAGAAGCAGATTTTTATAACATAACATTAAGATTAGATTGTTGAACAAGTTCATGTAAGATGATGAGTTCATGCTTGCGTGGCGCAACATCTAATCTGTAAGAATGGTCATAGTACATTTATATTGCCTTCATTAATAATTAAAATACAATTGCAGCAATGAATGCGATATGGCCTTAAAACGAAATCTGATTCGAAAATTTGAGTTGTGAACGCTGTTGTCATGTAGAGTAGCACAGATGAGCCATGGCGATTTCAACAAAAGAAAATATTTGTCGTTTTAGAGACACCGACCTTGGGTGACAGCTTTCCATCGTGTCGAGAAATCACTGCTTTTGCAACATAGAAATGGGAATATTTGTTCGCAGTGTTCATTGTAATTGACTCCATTCATTGTCTAGCATATGTGTGTGAAAAAAAATTGGATAGTGTGTCACTGTCCAAAAAAAAAAAAAAAAAAGTCAGTATTATTGTCAAAATTAGTCAAACACCAAAGGAAAAACAAAAAAGGACCCAATAAGAGACAAGGTGGCATCGATATTTTTTTTTTATGGAGCTCGAGGGCTTTATGGATTCATAAAGTTTATGGCTGCTCCGCTTTATCTTACGTAAACGTCTCCTACGTGACTCGATTCGCAATGTTCCGAAGAAAACCTGTAGCTTGGGCGGACCTGCTAGACTTTGACTAGCCACCCAAACCTGCAAACGCGCGCACACACACACACACACACACACACACACACACACACACACACACACACACACACACACACACACAAGCTTGCGATTTGCTCTTGCTGGAGCGCAGTGATCTCATCAACGAGGGTCAAAAACCCACTCTGTCTACGTCAAAGATAAAATCAAAACCAGATGACCACCACCGCAATTACTCTCCACCCCTCTGCTGTCATCTTCCTGCTGTGAGGAAAAAGTTTGACAAAAGCACGCAAGATTGTGCAACAAAAATAATGAAGACTCTTGGGGAATGGGGGGAGGGGCAAATTGCGTCAAATTTCATTTGACGCAATTTGCGTCAAATGGAGTTATTAAAAACTCACAGCCTGATACGCAACCAAAAGATGACTCATAGAACTCCTTCCCTTTTTGTGCTAGCTTTGCCGTTGCCACCCATACTAACATTGCCTTTAACCAAATGCCATTTCTGACACACATTTCAGCTTCCACTTTCCTCCGCAACACACATAATGTTGGACAATTGTAAAGTTATACATCAACAGAAAAGTGTGACTCAAAAGTCAAACACTCCAAAAGTGTTTTTTCTGATGCCGCTTCTAAAGCGTTTGCAAAGACGAAAAGTGTTGAAAAGCACAACTCATCAAGTCGAAAAACATTTATAAAAGAAAAAAAAAAAAACTCCCTGTCGTCATTTATGCCACATCAAAGGCTGAATGATTTTACTGTACTGTATTTAATATCATGTAGATTGTGGGTACAACAATAAATCAACAACTAATCGATGATCAAATTCATCAATAATAATTTTTGATAAACGATCATTTAGATACCATTTTTAATTTTAAACTGTCCAAATGCTCAGAATTTCAGCTTCTCCACACTATGTATTATTTTATGTCATCTTTAATGAAACGAAACATGTGCATTCGGAAAACAACCATCAAAATTTTTGCCTATTTTCTGACATGGGACAGATCAAGCCAGTTACTGTATCATAATTAATTTTGCTTTCCAAATTTAACGAACCATCAATTTGAAACAATGCCCTGTTTTTGAATGACGAGACGGATATTTTAAATTATTTTGTTAAATCTTTTTTTTTTTTTTTGGCGGCTTGGCTTCTGTCGTTCAAAGCATATCCTTGCTGATGATCACTCTTGCACGAACAATGTGACTTGAAAAGAGTGGAGCTAATTTCTAAAGCAGAGTCAGCGTTGACATATTAGTGACTTTGGCAACTCCTCGAGTGACTACTTTTCAAAAACTTACCGTTACAGAGGGAAAAAAAAATGTTGGGTGATGTTGATGGAGGGGGGGTCGATTAAAATTAAACATCAGGTTTACCTTTTTGCTCCCAGCGTTTAAGACTTCCCCTGTCCCTCGTGACGCTCCCCAGCACATCTTGGGGCACCGGCTCCATGCGGGCGTCCATCTTTTCGTTCTTGCCACCAGAGCCGGATGACTCCATGGCCCTCTTGAAGAAGCCGTTGACCTCCTGGAAGTCTATCCCCTGCAGCTCCTGGTTCAAGCAGGCACGCTCGTCGGGGCTCAGCTTGTCCCAGAAGTGCAGCAGGTGAGACTGGCCGGCCTCTGTCAGCCTCTGCAGGAGTCCGCTGGTGTTCGGGTCCATGATTTGTAATGATTCTGTTAACACAGAAACATGGCACAAAGTGCCAATTAAGTTACAGCTCATTTTATTTCATTCTTAATGGTCATAAGGAAGAGAATGACTGATCTTTGCTAGCTCGGCATGAGATAACATGCACCCAAGTTCAAAAAGGATTGAGGAGGAAGAAGCAGGAACGGGTTGTGAGTTCCCTAAAAGACTCCTACAAATAATATCTATTATTATTGTTATACAATAGAAAGATTAAAATCATACAAAGATAAAGTGGTGATCATACTGTGCTTTTAGAAGGACAGAGACATTTCTGGTCAGTATTTGTAGCACGAATGGTTGGTAGGCTGGCTGACTGACTGACTGACTGATCGATGGGTGGCACACCCAACAAGTCTTTTTACATCTTGAACTCAAAAGACGAAGTAAAACATTAAACCTGTTAAAGCAACCTGTTGGTCCACAAAACCTTGAAACTTCAGCAATTTACAATGCCATTAAATTGTCAATGTAATACTCGTTACAAATATACTCATTGGCCATTATTCACACTTTAACTTTCTGTTAGTCTAAGGTGGCGGGTAAGAGCAGAGCATACGTAATGTAAATAATTGTAGAAGTGTATTTTTGAGGTGAAAATGTTCAGTTGTCAAACGTTGTTGTCTTCGTTTGTAGTAACGCACCGGAGTATTTAGCATTGTTAGCCGTGAAATAACTGAATGAATACGTGAAATACGTGTTAATTCTAATTCTAACTTACCAAGTGGGAGTGTCACTCCTGTGTCGGACGACGTTTAAAATTACAATTGAGGCTTTCTTGTCCGAGTTTAGACGCCTCACAGCCCAGACACCTCCTCCTCATACGTCACGCTAACGTGGCAGGCGGCTAGCCAATGCTGCCTTCATGTAATCTTCGTAACTCTCATAACCAGTTAAAAAAAAGTACTACTGTAGATGTACCTGATAGTAATTTAGCGGTCCGGACGATGGGAACTCTTCCACGGGGATCTTAACTAGCCGCCCATCACTTACAACCAGAACAACTAGCTCTTGAATGGCAACTCCACTCGCACTCTTCAGACGTAAAAAAAAACAAAAACGGTTCCGTCTTCTCCACCACTCACATGTCATTCAAGTAATGTGATTTTAGGTATCCCTGGAAATCAGCACCGTGTTATTCGTTGCACATCGACTTTCACATAACTGTTTCTGTACCTTGGAAGTACTATTTACATCCAAACTATTATCAACCTCTGCCCTCTATGGCAAGAAGATGGTTTCATTAACAACCATGCTTTGCTTCAATGGGACAGTAGTGGGAAATAGTGAAATAGAAATACTTACTTACTGTACTTGTAGATTTTTTAATGCATGTGTACATAACTTGAATATTCCATATTTTTGGTGACTTTTTTTGCTCCCGCCATTGGAACGCAGACATCTGTTCTTTATACTCTTTCCATCCATCCATTTTTAGCACTCTTGGGGACTTATAATATAATACATGAACAATAAAAAATAAACAAGGACAGTAACGCAATTGCATAAGGCTCCGAATGAAATTGTAATTGATGTTCAAATGATCACTGCTAATAAAACTGGTTTAGAAACGGCATTGGCAAGGCCGAAAGTGGCGAGGGCTCAAAAACAAAGCGACCTTCCCTCCGCCGTGACGAGTCTCGTAAGGAGGATGAAAGTGCAGTGCGAATCTCTGCCCCACGGTGGCAGCACTCATAAAGACTTGAGCAGGAAGTAGTACAGTATTATCAATGGAGCGCATTGTAAACATCGTCACAGAAGAAGTAGATTTGTTGACATCCTCTTGCCAGCTGACAGCCTCTGCCTGTCTGTGGTTCTCACCTCCCGAAAAGAGATGAAGAAGCTTTTCGATGACATCAAGAAAGACATCAAATTTAAATCGGCGGGCCCTGGGAAGAAGCTAACGGAAGACAGCAGGTAAAAGTTGAACTTTTTCCCACCGCACCACCTCTGTGGCCCCAGCTAACCGAACGGCTAAAAACGTTAGCCCACCGTTGTAATGTGTGCGTCCTTAAGACTTAATAGATCGGCTTTATTTTGTACTTTATGACCGCGTGGAACGCTTAATTTAACATTACCTGGTGTCATTAGTTGTTACGTAATGATGCACCCAAGAGCAGGGCATGGGGTCTAATTTCAGGATGGTTAGCGGTAAATCCCATATAATCTTATTAAGTCATGTGACATATTTAACACCGCTTCTGATCGTTAATGAGGGGAAACGTGAGATTATCTGTATAGAGACAAATAGTAGATCAACCCATTTTAACTTGGGGCCCACTCGTACCCACTGCAACTTTGTGGTTAACGTTGAGTTCCATTTCTGTTACGCACTTTTCATTAAGTGACGGTGAAAATAATCACATTTCCAGTTTTTATGTTGCAACCTTCTGATGACACGACACCTAATGACCACCTCCCTCTGAGAGTTTTCTGTTTGAAGCTTCGCAAAGCGGTACAGTTGTTAGCTGTCGTTCTAGACATGTCATCTCAAAATGTGGACGGAATAATGAGGAGAATTGTTTAAATGCCAATTGTAATTGAAACAGAAAATAAATATTTTGGTCCATTCATGTATCAAACGCCTGTTGTGAATTTTGCCATTCGCCTCCATGTTTCAGTACAGCAAGTTTTGCAAAACTGTACCGAAACATTGAACAGGTAAATAATATGAATAGGCTACATGTTTTTAGGGGCCCGGTCTAATGTAAGTGAGCCACTGTGTACTCTGTTGGGCCACTGGCAAGAACTGTCTTTGTTACCTCAGCGAGTGGCACCGAACCTGAGTTGTGTGACAAAATAGGACAGTACAGTAAAAAAATCCACCCCCCCCCCAAATTTTGGAGGTGCATGGATTTACTTTTGGGTGCTTTTACTTTTGGGTGCTTCAGGACCCCCCCAAAATGGGTGAGATATGCCTACTGTCTTCTGCATGATAGTGTTTTAGACAGTGGGCTATGGCTGTTGCTTGAAAATTGCTCTGGGGCTTCATGCAGCTGGGCTTCCAAGTCATGGGTGGAGAAACGGTGTGGCTGGCGGGCGTTATAATGTAAATTGCGAACCAAAGTCACAGACATTTCACATGACAGGTCTTTTTTCTGTATTTTGCCACAAAAGAGGTGCACCCGAGAGAGGGCAGAGGAGCTCCGGTGGCAAGCAGCCACACCGTGATGCTCCCAGCGAGGGATCACAGCGAGCAGGGGCGGCAGCGCTGGCCAGGGTCGAACAGCACCAGCGGCCGAAGGTCCACACCTCCCAGGATGCCATCAGGAATCAGGGTGAGACTATTGGAAGTGTCTTCCCATAACTGACATACAATTTGGACTGCAAACTTTCCTGCACCTCTATCAATTTGCAATTCACGTCTTCTTTTTCAACCAAACAACTATTCAATTAAAAAAAAAAAATTCACGCATTCTGCGAAGCCCTGAGCTGGCACCCAAAGCACCCTGTTACTTCTAATGTGCTACGTTTAAGAGTAAGAGAGGCTAGCTTTAGCTCCCAACTGATAGTGGTTCCCTTGATAGTCAACAGCACCCTGATGGAAGATTCCAATAGAAGCTCAACAGGCAGGCACGAGGCTCCTTGTGTGATTGATGCCAGAGAAAGTAACTTCTCAAGGTGACACAGAGAAAGGTCTGGATCACTATTGGCATAGGTGGAACTTAACAGCTAATCGATATTAAATACAGCAAGAGCCCAATTGAAGCCCGTTTGTGAAACATGTCCTAAGAATCTGAGAGTATCTATGCATTACTTAGTCAAAGTTGTAATAAAAAAAAAAAGTCTCATAGGAAAGTAGTAATTGGTATTTTGGGGGATTGGTAAGAAGCAATAAAAAAGCAGTGATGCTTCACTGGAGTTGAAACAAGAGGTGCGCTCTCTTTTACTTATGTTGCATCAAGGCATGTTCACACATTCATGCTGGTAAATTGTTAAAAAAAAAAAAAAAAAAAACTTACGTTACCATGAACAAATTTCTGCTGGCTCACAGTGAAACGGGAGCTGGAGGCCGAAGCCGCTGCGCTGGCAGAAAAAGATAAGGCAGCAACTGCACAGGTATGTTCGAATTGTACTTCCAAACTTAAGTTGTCGCTGATGTGTGTGACGTCATGCATGCTGCAATCAAGATGTCTCTCATCCACTAAAAAAGCGCTATGTATAAATGAAGATGAGTTGAGTTGAGAATCATAATCTGTGTATTGACAAGTTCTCCCCCCACCACCAGGGAACCGCCGCTGCCACAAAAGAGTGTCTCTCGGTGTCCGGCGTGTATTTCACCTGCCCGCTAACAGGAGCCACTCTAACAAAGAGCCAACGGGAAGTCCACATCAAGGAGGCCATTTTGATGGTACGATTATTCCCTCCGTTTAATGCGTGCAAAAGCCGCGGTGACTTGAACTCTTGTTTGTTTGTGTCAGCGCTTCAAGGAGGATGACGTGGAGGCATCCGTCATGATGATTCACACGTTTAACAAAGACAAAGAGAAGGTGAAGGCGGCCGTGGACATCATAAGCAAGTAAGATGGCTGAAAATGGAGTGGAGCGGATCTAAATGGAAGTGGGGTGCGCGTGCGCACACACACACAAAGTTGTGTGAATTTTCAATGAATTTTAAAATCTACCATACAAGAGTCCACATATAAGGAGGAAAGAATCGGCATCTGCGTGCGTAGTGGTTTGATAGGGTGTTGGTGCATTCCCGATAACAACGCACCGCATGATGACCAACTAACCACATGTCTGTTGTCATACTAGGATTGACCTATGAGAGTCAGCACGGTGCTCAACCATGCCAGAAAATACAAAGAAGAAAAAGAGTATTAGCTGAAGAAGCTAGGCTAACACTTGGCTTCTCTCCTAACTAGATTGCGGTTTCCATCGTTTCTCTTTGGCATGACTGACTTGTGAGACACTTAACACAACTTGTTGCTCTTTCTCTTTCTCCCTATTTTGCAGATATGTTGAAAACATTTGTAAGAATCCTTCGGAAGAGAAATACAGGAAGCTTAAACTAAGCAACAAAGTCTTTCAGGTGTGTCTAGTTTGTTTAATTGACTTGACTACTGCCATCTGGTGGTTAGAAGGTAAAATTACATGTGGTTTCTGATGAAGCTCTTTTTTTTTTTTTTTTTTTTAGGATAAAGTGCGTTGTGTGGAGGGCAGTAGAGAGTTTCTGCAGGCTCTGGGCTTTACAAGCACCATGCTTCCTGTGGATGGTCAAGGTACATCAGTTACTTGCGGGGAGCCTGTTTTTTGATTAATTAGTCTCAGTTAAGTAATTGGCCAATTAATTTCATTGTAAAGAATAAACATTAAAAAGTGAAATACCTCTTTTCTGTCGTTATGGGAGTTTAGAGGAGGAAGAGGAGTTCCTGGTGTTGCCCGAGCAGAGTTCTGACGCCCTGGAGCTAATGAAGGAACGGCGGGATCGGTTGCAGCGCGGCGAGCCTGTCAGAGCGCAATTGGACCGGCAGGCTCAGGCCTTCCGGGCGTCAGAAAACGCAACCCACTTTGAGCTGCCGCCTGAGTTCTACAACCTGAGCGCGGAGGAGATCAAGAGGGAGCAGCAGCAGAGGTTGAAATGTGCACTTTAAAGGTGCTTTTAAATTTTCGGGTGAAGGCTTAAAATCTCGTGTGTGTCAGGAGTGACTTGGTGGAGAAGAACTCCATGCTTCGTACCAAGGCTATGAGGGAGCGAGATGAGCAAAGGGAGAGGAGGAAGTACAACTACACACTGCTCCGCATTCGGCTACCAGATGGACACCTGCTCCAGGGTACATAAATCACAACACTGTATAATAAAACACAACATGCCGCAGTGGAGCCACAAATCGGAAACAAACCATTCGCCATTTTCCTGATGACCGATGTCACGTGCTTCTGACCTCAGGGACGTTCTACGCCTGGGACCGAGTTCCCGTGCTGTTCAGCTTCGTGCGAGACTCCTTAGTGGACGGCTGGCAGCCCTTCGAGCTCATCGCTCCTGGTGGTCAAAAGTTGCAGGAGTCCGAGGAGATGGCTCTGGCTGAGTGTAACCTGGTGAGTGATGCCAAGAACTGAGATGGAATTTATTAAGATGTTGGATTAAGATTTAAAAAGTGTGTGATGGACACTCAACCATTAAAACAAATGTGCAAATTAGTTTTTAACATTTTAAACCAGGTCCCAGGTGTCGGAATGACATCTGTGTATTCAACAAAACTCAATGCAGCTCTGCTTACCTTTGGGGATTTGACATGATAGCAGACATGGGTGTTTCTGCATAATTGTGCTCCAGCAGCAAGAAGTTTAAAAGTGGCTCTGGATCTGCAGCCATCCTAGCTGTCAAGTCATTAAGAAATTTGGTGTGGGGGAGCGGTTATTTTAAGAATAATAATATATGTAAAGTAGACCCACTGTTTAGTCCCAGCGGGAGAGCAGAATACCTTGTTTAGATTCATTTTTAAAACTGGGCTAACGTGGAAGTTTTACTTGGTTGATTTATTTCATACTTGATGAGTAAACCACACTCCAGTCTTACCCAACTTTCTTTCAAAACGGTGGTTAGATCTTTCTTTCATTCAAGATGCTCTGGATTAAGACTTTCATGCAGTTAAGGGTTGTAAATATCTGTGACATGTAGCCTCAATGTAGAATGTGTCAATTGTGGTTTTTTTTCTTTCCTTTCCCCTAAAAGGTACCCGCAGCTCTGTTGTCATTCGCCTGGGATGCAGCCGTGCAGGCAGACATTGCGGCAGCAGGTGGCCAAAGCTCGGCCCTCCTCAAACCGCAGCTGCTCGAGACCATTCGCAACCTGAGTTGAACGGGAGCACTCTGTCCATGCCAACGTTCCACCCTGGCACTGCCGGGTGGCGAAACTGTCCCTCACCAACCTATCACGCTCGTATTTATTGCTGTTGTTGCTCATCACCCAACAAATGCTAACCTTCATTCACAGCACACAACAGACTAAAATACAAAGAGAGAAGTGGGGACGTACAAATCTGCTGGATCTGTTGCTCCTTTCACACAAAAGGTCCTACAACAGAATTAAGCAGTTTTAACCTTTTGCGCAGACCCAGCAAAGACAATTGACAGCCGTCACAAAGGCTCGCATGTTTTAGGTATGCAAGGCCTCTCTTCATCAGTGTTATTAACTGATGGCAAGATGCCAATCAACGGTGCGCAATGAAAGTAATAGCCTGCCTTTGCTGAGACTGCGTATAAAAGTGCATAGGCTGATAAATCTTTTGCGACATTGTGCGAAAGACGCTTCTGATACTACCCGAGGGATGGAAAATTGACAGATCGGAAGTGGAATTCTTATCTTTCAATTTATGCACACTTCATGATTAATCAAACCGTACCATGGGACTGCATGTAATAAATGTAACAACAACAAAAAGTTCAGTCAATTGTATTTGTTTGTATCAAACATCTACTAGACGATGTCACGTAAAATGAGAAAAATTCAATCATCCCTCAGTCAACGTTTAAGTATTTTTAGAACTTAATCCGTCAACTCCAACATAACGCCTTTATCTTGCTAATGGTTTCGTGTACATGAATTCAAAGGCTCCAGTGGCGACTTGTTTGGTTTTAATTTTTTTCTTTTCTTACATTTCATGGTGGATGAAGGTGACAACCAACTACCTCGCATTGCTCGTCTTTCAAACACTGCGATGTAGATCTACAGAGTTGCGGAGTCACGTAGTTATTGTCACCTTAAAGCTAATTCAACTATTAGGTCGCGGCATTTCTCCCTGCTCTCCATGTGTTCCACGGTTTTCAAAGTGAGTGAGCAATTTGTCAACCTGTTTTGACTGCATTAAAAACTGTTTGCATCTGGACACATTTGTGAGCATCATTATTGTGAACACTGTTAAATGCGTACATGAGATCATGTACATACAGGAGATCTTCCACAGGCAACATATCCCACAGTTGAGATCAATTCTGGGCTCGTCGCACAATTTTTTTCAAAGAATGACCTACACAAACAAAAAAAAAAATGGTTTTGAAACAAGTACTACTGGAAGTCAACCAGCTTCGCAAAGGATTGTGTTCCGCTGCGAGTGTAATGTTATTAGTTGGATGACAGTTCAAAAATAAAAGAGAAAAAAACATAATTTGGCGCATAATCACACCATACTTCCATTGAGTTGGACTTGAGAACTGTGAGGTCGCTCTGTATGATGGACCCGGTCTGGCTGAGTAACAGCTCCAATCCTTCTGGTAATTTGTGTTTTGTGTATAATTTTCTGTACGTGTGTGAGAAGTTTAAATTTTGGTCCATGAAAACATAATGCAGCCATTTCATTCTTGGTTTAATGATTTTTTTTTCCTTGTTCAAGTATGCTTGCAAAACAACGCATATTTATATAAAACATTTCTCCGCTGGATCAAACTGTACAACTCTAGCAGCTATTCCAGTGAGCTGTGAGGGGTAGAAAATAATCGGGGTAAATGGCACAACAGTAAAGAAAAGGAGGAACCTTTAATCTGACTTCAACTTCTGGTAGCCTATTTACAAGAACAACATTGGAACCGAATTTCTAAAACGTAAATAATGCTGGTTTTTTTTTTTGGGACGCTTCTTGTCACAAAGGATGCGCCATAACTGTCCGAAAACACACCAAACCCAAGACACCATGCCCGAGACACCTTTTAAAGTAGCTCCCTGCCACTTGGCGGTAGGTCAATGCCAACATGAGCAGAATGCAACACTTCATCTCCCTCGCCACACCCATGGGGAGTGAATTGAGGACAAAGAAGGCCAGAGCAAGGAAGACGAGACGCGCCTCGCCTTCTACTTAGGCCGTGGCAAGGGTTGGAGCAGCGCTGGCCACTGGGAGAGCGGCCGTGTTGGACGGGGTGTCTTCCATCATGTCGCTTCCCTCGGTGGAGGATTTTTCTCTGGCTGTGCCTTCAGAGCACAATGGACAAGTTGCACATTTTGATAGGGTGACCAAAACCAATACAGTAGTTGATAATTGTAATAAATAATAATAATAATAATTATAACAACCCGATGAAACTTAAACTCATGGAAGGGTAATTAAATGGACATATATTAATCTTATCAGTTTGCATTAAAGAGAGACCTGCTGGGCCACTTTGAACTCTGTGGCTAACCAAAACAGCAGCACATAAGCAGAACGCAGAATCCTACCATGTGGTACTGATGAGGTCCCTGCCAAGTATTAAAGGATGATTTGACATTATGTGGAGATGTTACATTAGTGTTGACGCAAACGTAAGGTCGCGCCGCTATATTGTGCACATCAACCTCTATGTTCCGGGGCCTACGCAGCCTGTTTCACCCAATATTACAAGAAACATCTCAAAACTAGTACAAAGTTATGTTATGCTTGTGGATCAACTTATGCAATTCAAATCGTACATTGTACAACTTAATTACTATCTGTGTTACAAAATGAATGAATGATATTGTACTACCACAACAATTAGAGAGGTAATTATTTTGTAAGTGAACAAATTTAGCAACTGTTAACAACTATACAAAAAAAAAACCCCAAACAAACAAACAATTAAAGAGCAGCGGTATGTGTTATTTGTGGCATTTTACTTTTTGCAGCAGTTTTGATAAGGTAAATGCCACCAAATACAAGTGACTTACTCATTCACTGACGTTGACGGCCGTAGTCGTCAAAGATCTATTTTTATTGGGCTGGCAGCCTAGTCAAAATTGCTTTATTTATTTTTTAGCCTATATAGCTGTCATTGGCAGTGAATGAGTTCATGTAGTCCATGCAAAAGGGATGGAGAAAAAGTACATGTTTGGTACAAGAGATGAATTAGTTGTTGACAGAAAACTAATTTTGTGAAACATTTATTGAGTGGCAGGATAGGACCGTTCCTTCATAATGCAACAGCAAACTTTTTTTTTTTGGCTCACCAGTTTGCATGGAGACGATGATGCACTCGTCGTCGTCCTCCTCCGTGTCAGCTTGAAAACCGTCAGCCTCCATTTCTTCTGTCTGACAGACGTTAAGAAAGATAATATGAGCGAAAAGTGTTTTCATTTTCTAAAATGTATGAACATCGGTTACCTGTTCCCTGTCGTTATATCGCTTCATGAATTTAGTGATGGACATGCTGCCTGTGCTTTTCCTCTTGGAGGCCGCCGACGTGGCAGAAGGAATCTGCGGCGTGGAGGGAGAGTTGCCCTCTGAGCCCGTGGCTGCCTCCTCGCGGGACTCCTCCCGCGCACCGCTGGTCAAGTAGGACCACTGGCCGGGCACCGGGAGAGCCTCCAGGCCAAAGCGGGACAGGACATCCGCATGTACGTACCAGCAGCAGCGTCGGTAGGTGGAGCGCTTCTCATAAACTGCATTGTTCTGAATTAAATGCTTCAAGTGTTTTCTGAGGAGAAAATGGGAATCGTAAACTTCAATCGTCTTACAGGCCAGACCTCCACCAAGGCTGAAAAGGATGTACTAGTACTATCGCATATATCACAACTGATGCAGCTGTCATTGCACTGAAATGCTTCAATTGCAGTCATATATCACCATCCATGGCTTTTTCATGTCAAAATTATAACTAAGCGAGCACTACACGTGTCACAACAGATGACGGTGCAAACCGATTATCAGATTAAGGCTGAAATCGTCCTGTTTGAAGGCAATATGCTCCCTTTGCTGGGTTCAATGCAAAGGCCCTGGTGGACAAATGTCTAATCTACTGTTGACAGCTTCGACGCAGAAAGAGGCGATGGCCTTACCGAGTGGGCACATACGCCGAGCTCTCCGGGCTGGAGAGTTGAGGTGGTGGTGTGGAGGATGTTGTTTTCCGCCGGTAAAATTCCTGAAACTCCGTGATGATCACTTTGCTGCTGTTCAGGTTGCCGTGCAGCAGCGGCAGCAGCTGACCAAGCACTGAAGAGCAAAAAGTTGATCAAGTATAGGGCAACGGGTTATTTTAAAAATAAACAAAGAAAGGGAGAATACACCCCACACTTACACTGTGCTTCTCTGGTGCACTTCTCCGTCTGCTCCTCCGGGCTGGGGCTCATGTCAGTCTTAGGTAATGGTTCGATGAGGCACGCAGCATATGACTGCAGAAGATCTGAGACTGGCCCGTCACCCTCCCAGAGGCAGCCCCTCACCACCGGCTGCAACACTTTCATCTTGTTCTTAGTAGACATCAGTTCTTCCCACTCCCTGGCTTTCAGCCTCTGCTGCAGTTTCTGCCTTTCCAGGTCACCGCCATCCTAAAGAGGAGCACGGCGTTTAGGACACCCTGCTTAAAAGAACCCGACAAAAAAAAAAAAAAAAAAAAAAAATGGCTGCTGTCGACCGGCATACCGCTTCCTCGAGTGCCCCCTCATCTTCCGAAAGATAGCCATGAGGAACGAAGAACCCGTCATTGTCGTCATCGTCCTCTCCTCCCTCGTCCTCATCCTCCTGAAAGGGGTGTAACCACTTTAAACTTAACATATCCAAGCCTTTGACAATTTAAAAGGTAGGCATATGCCCTTCACAATTTAAGACAGTTTCCAAGGCAAGTCCAGATTTTGTTACCTTGACAACATGACAACTGGGGGGCGGAAACTGAGCTTTGCAACTTGGCAGACTGCCTTACTTCATCTCACCGGCAGCCGTTTTGCTTGCAACACTCAACTGACTCTTCAGGTGAAAGAGAAGGTGCATGTGTACTGCTAAATTAGCCACACGGCCTAGCCAGCCAGGCTGCGAGCATCCTTATTCAAGCCATGTTGCCTGGGATCAACTAATTTCTCAGCCAAACTAGGGCAAACTGACCTCATGGCAACGCTGAGAAATGGAGCAAGCACGTCAAAGATGGGGAGCTAATGGACTTCTATTCCTTGTTACCATCTGGAGGCGTTAGCTTAAACAATTCAATCTTATTCCAAGAGCTGCACTGAGGCCATTTATTTGAGCACAGTTAAGCCACACTTTGGCTCGGCGAGCATACGCCCCATGCGCACGTCTTCGTTGGAGCTGCTCCATCTTCGTGTCGGCGCACTCGGCAAACGAGCAGTCAGTGACTTGGCTGTGCTCAAAACAAGCTTTTGTGCCGATTGTGGGACAAATCAAAATTTATATTGACATTAATAATAATCAATCGCGATACATACTGATATTGAATTATTGTCCAGCCCAAACCCAAACTCACCCCTTCACTGTGCGAGAGGGACTCCCCGGGTTCTTCTTCCTCCCATTCTTCATCACTGTCCACCTCATAGTCCAACAAATCCTGTCGTCCAAAGGGGGGGGGAATGACTCACACTCAAGCAATTGCCACAACGTGCAGAAAATGAGCTCACTATGATGACAAAACATTTGACCCGCTTGCTGTGTCATGGCACTTGAAAGTAGCATGTGTTCTTACCGTGTCTTTTCGGAGGGGGCAGCGCGGTGAGATGTGCAAACTCGTCTTCCTCCAAGTGCCCCAGTAGGCTGGACGGTGGTTCTCATGAAACAGCAGCAGTTTCATAGTCCCGTACAGTTTGCGATCGGGTACACCTTCTGCTTTGGGCCCATCCATGGCTATACAATCACTGAGAAGAACACAAACACCAAAGCGTTTGTGTTCAATGCTTTTCATTTTAAGAAGAGAGATACTGAACATGTTTTCACAATTTAAAAATGTTTGCAGACGTCTTAATATCCTGGCATACCTTTGTGAAAACACACCAAAGATCACGTATAATAAGTCAATGATCACCCTATTTTTAGATCTTAAATGAAATCAGTCTCCACTGTTACATTGCAATTTGGCAAAATTAACGTTTCACTCCCTAAAACGTTTTCACAAATAGGCAGATTTACTTGGTTGTTACACTTGACTTTGCTTTCCACGCATATACAGTAGGTAGGTTCTACTCTTCCGTGCACCAAGAAACTATTGCTTCCCAGAGCTATTTGCTTTGAAATGTTTCCAAATAATCATTTTTCAAACCCTGAGGGCAACAGTAAAATTCCAGTATTTCCAGCAGCAATGGTGTATCTCACCTATCAGGGTTTATCACTGTGGGTCTGGTGGCACCGGAGCATCGAGGTTTCTGTCCGATCCAGTCCTTGAGTGAACACGGGCCGTTACTGGGGCGCGACAAACAACGGTCCAGTTCCTCCAGGGTAGACTCCTCGCACTGTACCCGGCACAACGGCGCCATGCACATGTTGTCCTTGATCTCGAACGGCGCAAACTTCCCACAAGCCACTGCGAGAGTCTGACACGTGAAGCGGATTCAAGGGGTCTGTTTTTAAACGGGTTACTTAGTCACATGGAGCTCAATTCACCTTTGGAGCCTGCTGGATTTTGGGTTTCTGGAAAAACCTTGTGATCTCTGCTTTCTCTGCTTTGAGACGCTAAAAATAAAAGCACACCACATTCATAATAAATGACTGGAAATTTGCCATTTTGCTCCTAAGGTTTGAGACAGTTCAAGCCTATTTTTCAAGTATCAATACTTTTGATTAAAGTCGCAGTTTGGTGGAAGTATGATCCAAATAAATGACTGTGACCCGATTGTAAATCATTTTAGCAGTCAATATTTCCTTAAAAAAAAAAAAAAAAAAAGGCAGGATTTTTTTTTAAAAAAAAAAAAAAAAAAAAAAGAATTAAAGAAAATTGTGAACCTGAAACTGCAGTGTTATATGTGATGCAATGCAAAAATTGGACCAGGACACTCAACTAACTTTTCGCACTTGTGCACCCAAATATTTTTCTTTGGTTCCGCCAGCACTTAAGTTAGGTCCACATTAACATTCAACACCACACTTTTACAGGTATCATCTTATTAAAGGAAGAAAACTTATTTTACACTATATTGACTGGTAAATGATTAACAATGTGGCCAATGCTTTTGTCTTGCAAATTTCTCCATTGTGGGACAAATAAAGGTTTTCTTATCTTATCTTAACAATGTTCCTTTCTGTGTAATTCTGCAAGGCGGGCAACTTTCTGAACTCTACTCTTGGTATTTAAGTGCTTTCTGCAATGCGGCGATGCCACGTGTTTACCCACATGAGTGAGTGGCCGGTCATGTTGAGTATTCAATAAAGTTAAAAACGACCTGGACCATGAGCAATCAGACGATGGTCCCGCCCTTGACTATATTTTAATGGCAGAAACCGTGATGCAAGTGGCCGTTGTGTGAGGCTTTTGTTTTCGAGGAGACTGTTTTTCCATCCTCCAGTGACAGGAGTCCGTTTGTACTAGGGCACTAGGGGGAGAAAAAAAGGGCAATCTAGAGCTTTTGCCTTGAACTCACGTCTTTCTCTTCTTTCACCCGCTTCTCTTCTTCCTTTATCCGCTTCTCTTCTTCTTTCTTACGTTTCTCCTCAAGCTTGGCCCTGTGAGAGAAAGGTGTTTAACACGGAGCAGTGAAAACAATAGGACGCTGGAACTTTGCGACGACATGACTCACTCCAGCTTGGATTTGCGGTGCGCTTCCTTCGCTTTTTGCTTCTCTGCCTTTTCCCGCTCATCCTTCTCCTTTTTCTCCCGCTTCTCTCGCTCATCCTTTTCCCTCTTCTCTCGCTTTTCTTTTTCGCGCTCCTCTTTCAGCTTGCGGCTCTCTTCCTTCTTTTTCTCCTTGGCCGCCTTGGCCTCTTCCTTTTGCCGCGCCTTCTCCTGGCGTAGGCGTAGCCTCTCTTCTTGCTCTTGAAGGCTCTTGAAAAGGGGGACCAAATAAGAACATGGATTTTTCTTTCCAGAAATAATTTTAGGTCATACCAAAGAGTCATGAGTGTCAAAGTATTTTAAGAAAGGACACAACCCATGAAGTCTCACCTTGAAAGAGCGTCTTTTTATGCTCTTGTTATCAACAGGGATTTTAGGAGTGGTTGTTAGCTCCTAGGAGGGAAAAAATAAAGTTAATTTAATTTGACCGAAAGGTGTAAATTATACCTCTGTCGTCAGTAATCAGATGATTGAACATTTTATTTTTTATGTTACTGACCAGTCAAGCCGCAGATCATCACGAGAATTGCAAATATGAAATGATTTTCGATGCAAACACCACTTGAGGGAAATATTCAGACATCCCTTGAAAAGGAGGACCAACTGAGCCTTTCATGTTCTCACAACTCAGCAGTCAATTGTATATCTGCGTTACAATTGTTACTGCAATAAAATTATGCAACACCTTATGCTGCGGTTCACGTGTAGGAAAACGTTCTCACAGCAGAGCTATATTTAGTTATCGGCCATCGTGATAATACATACTCAAAATGTATAAAATATGGTGTCATGATCCAACCAAGGTTAGCTAAAAAATACAACCATTTGTGGACTTCAATTGTTTCTCTGAGGTTGGATTTGTTGTAAAAATGCCATGGCAGGTCAGATCTTAATTTATTTTACACTGTGTAGTTTGCATTTTTAACATTTTTACTTTGATTCTACTGTACGTCGTATTCCTTTGATTCTATTTGCCTGGCGTTTAAAAGACAATACAGCTCCTCCGTACACGTGCAGTACGGATGTTAAATTAACAGCTGTCTACAATGATCATTCCATTTTCTATATTGCGAGCTGCTCATTACAGAACAAGAACCTTTGTCGAAAGGCACGTGGTCATGCGAGCACGTACTGTATTAGGCGTGGTGGCGGGCGTGTGCTCGTCCATTTTAGTCCTCTCTGGTGAGCTCTCGTGCATGGAACTGCCCGACAAATTTGATAGCGTTGACTTGTTGCCAACACTGGACACGTTCTGCTCTTCTGGCTCGCTGTCGGTCTCTTGTGTCGTATCAAGCGGTAAGATCCCATCCACCACCACCTCGTCATCTGTATTTTCTGGGATTTCTGTGCAGTCTGACGTGTGCGAGTCAGCACCGCGATCCACGCATCTAGAGTTCCTACAGGATAGGCCTGTGTCACCGTCTCCTCTGTCTTTTAATGTGTGGCCGGGGGTGTGGAAAGGATCTTGACGCTTGATCGGAGATGGCCCGTCGTCGGTCAGATCTATAATGTTCTCATCTGAGGCTGAAGGACGCCTTTTGCTGAGGAAGCAATCGAGGGGCCCGCGACCATTGACCAAGGGGGGTCGACTGAGCAAGGTGAGTGGAGAGGACTCGCTGTCATTCTCCCTGTCAGAGACTCCCGGTTCAGGGCAAACATGTGCACGGGGGCGCTTCGGTGATGGCTTGTTTTCATTTGGTTCCGGGTTCAGGCGCTTGAAAGGGAGGTAAGCTGCATGCAGAAAAACCAAGTGGAGTTAGTGAAAATGGCTGTTATAAATATGCTCAATATCGTTGGGAATAATTAAAGAGGACATGTTATGAAACACAAGTTTTAAATTGCTTGAGTACAAAGAGATTTTTGGGGTGGCTGCTCTCTCAAATGTAAAATAAACAACCAAGTGAATCTCTTGTAAGTGAAATGTCGGAAATGGTGTCTGTGAGCAAGTTGTTCAGAACTATGAATGTCCACAACGTTTGGGTAGCCATTTTAAAGACTCATATAAACAATCGGAATTTAGGGCCTATTCTCGATTCAACTGAATTCTGTACACCCCTGACTGCTCAACAGATTAGGAAGGTCTACCTAAGAAAGTCAAGTCAAAATCTATGCATGCAAGAGGCATATTTGTCCATATTTACCTTGGACAAGTTTCTTGTTGGCGTTATTTGGTTTACAATCCATACCTGAAACAAACAAACAAAAATAGATGGACATTAGAAAACATGCAACAATGAACTGGAATTGAGCATGATCACAACATTCAATTTTCTAATCAGTTAATTTTCTGTCAAAACGCTAAAAATCACGGACACTGCAGAGTACTGATAGCTCATCATGATTATTTGAAGCCTTTTACAGGACTAATAATTTTTTCAAACCTGATGGTTGGTTCTAACATTACGCTCAACCTATACCTATTCATGAATTGATCCACACGCAAAATGTCCTTGTGAATAAAATAATTACAAGGTAACCATTTTTCACCTGACGTCTGGGGATTGTTGGTATAGACCATTTGTGTAGCTAAGAGACTTTTAATTAGATGAAAATGAGTTTGAAATGATAAAGAGTTTGGGGATCATACTTTGGGGACAGTGGGGCTCACGAACACGTAAGCACCGCAAGGATTTGTCAAGAAAAATGAAAAACAGCTTGAACTGACGAAGGAAAATTTCTGGAGTTTTGAAACTGCTGTATCCTTTGAAACGTGTTACGAGCTCATGACAAGATGGTCTATGTGCGAGGGTAAATTGCCTGGTGTGCGACCTGAGTTGCCAACTGCTCAGTGTGCTATGGGACTTCTAAGAAATTAATAATTGGGACTTGTACACGATAAAATGCAACAACAAAAATTACATGTTATAATCCTTGCATGTTTTTTTTTAAATAAAAACACGTCAGCCATTTATTATCACGCGTAACATTGTAAATATAAGTTCCAATACTATTTAAGGGTTTGGTTAAGACAGTAAGAGGTATGTACAGTGTATTCAATATTACTATAGGCAATAATAAACATGGTGAGGGGTTATATGCTCCAGGATTTGGTCCCAAACTCCCACGAAGAGAGAAGTTTCACAGTTTTGTACTTTTCATGACAGGTGTTGCAATACACGTCACTTTCATTTACATGAATAATGGTGCCCATTTGGCTCCAAATGGTTTGGTTTGTTCTCCCGCCACCCACTGGTGTAATAACAGCAATAGACCTACACACCAGTGACGCTTCGAGGCAAAAAAAGCCTGCGTGGCCGTGAGGAAAACCATAAATATGAGTTACATTTCCCCGAAAATAAGTCTCAGACGAACACTTCCGAGTGTTTGTCTATGCCGGAATGTAACAGTTTGGGTAGGCGAATTCAATCTGGATTCTGTTAGCTTAGCAAAGCTAGCCCAAAAAGGCCAATCAGACAGCGGCGGCTCCAGCTGGATCATCCTGTACTTGAGCACCTTCGAACGGCGAGGGGCCTGGGGGGTATTGGCGGCCGGTGTCGGGATGGCTGAAGCCCGGTGTAGACGGTGAAGTGAACTGGGCCCGGCCAGTTGGACAGAGTTGTGCTTCGTAGAGTTTCACTTCACGTAAGAGTTTAACTGACAAATCTGAACGACAACTTTTATCAACCGCTTACAAGCGACGAAAAGTTAGCATTTACGCGAGGCCAAAGCAACATTAGGCAAAACTGCCAAGCAAATGGACATATTTCTAAGTTTCAAAAATGTTGTGTGCCACCCAATAGCATGAAAACGCACCCCGTCAATAACAAAATGACATTTACACATTGTATTTTCTGATACACTTCGACAAACTAGTGACATTAGCATACCTCGTCTACGAGGAGTGGAAGCTGCCAAGTCCCCCTCGTCTGATGTGGCCTCCGCCGCCAACATCCTTGAACCACTAACCTGGGGGCCCCTCTCCGCTGGATGAAGTGTCGGTGTGATGGCACGTAAACAACCCCAGTCGAAGGGGGAACTTTACCCTCTGTCACTAAATAACCGACATGTATTACTCATTTGTGTCCCCTGAACTAGCACAAAAGACTGCTCCAGCACACTAAGTCCGCTGCTTGCCTTTTTTCACCTGACGTTTGGGGATTGTTGGTATAGACCATTTGTGTAGCTAAGAGACTTTTAATTAGATGAAAATGAGTTTGAAATGATAAAGAGTTTGGGGATCATACTTTGGGGACAGTGGGGCTCACGAACACGTAAGCACCGCAAGGATTTGTCAAGAAAAATGAAAAACAGCTTGAACTGACGAAGGAAAATTTCTGGAGTTTTGAAACTGCTGTATCCTTTGAAACGTGTTACGAGCTCATGACAAGATGGTCTATGTGCGAGGGTAAATTGCCTGGTGTGCGACCTGAGTTGCCAACCGCTCAGTGTGCTATGGGACTTCTAAGAAATTAATAATTGGGACTTGTACACGATAAAATGCAACAACAAAAATTACATGTTATAATCCTTGCATGTTTTTTTTTAAATAAAAACACGTCAGCCATTTATTATCACGCGTAACATTGTAAATATAAGTTCCAATACTATTTAAGGGTTTGGTTAAGACAGTAAGAGGTATGTACAGTGTATTCAATGTTAACATAGGCAATAATAAACATGGTGAAGGGTATATGCTCCAGGATTTGGTCCCAAACTCCCACGAAGAGAGAAGTTTCACAGTTTTGTACTTTTCATGACAGGTGTTGCAATACACGTCACTTTCATTTACATGAATAATGGTGCCCATTTGGCTCCAAATGGTTTGGTTTGTTCTCCCGCCACCCACTGGTGTAATAACAGCAATAGACCTACACACCAGTGACGCTTCGAGGCAAAAAAAGCCTGCGTGGCCGTGAGGAAAACCATAAATATGAGTTACATTTCCCCGAAAATAAGTCTCAGACGAACACTTCCGAGTGTTTGTCTATGCCGGAATGTAACAGTTTGGGTAGGCGAATTCAATCTGGATTCTGTTAGCTTAGCAAAGCTAGCCCAAAAAGGCCAATCAGACAGCGGCGGCTCCAGCTGGATCATCCTGTACTTGAGCACCTTCGAACGGCGAGGGGCCTGGGGGGTATTGGCGGCCGGTGTCGGGATGGCTGAAGCCCGGTGTAGACGGTGAAGTGAACTGGGCCCGGCCAGTTGGACAGAGTTGTGCTTCGTAGAGTTTCACTTCACGTAAGAGTTTAACTGACAAATCTGAACGACAACTTTTATCAACCGCTTACAAGCGACGAAAAGTTAGCATTTACGCGAGGCCAAAGCAACATTAGGCAAAACTGCCAAGCAAATGGACATATTTCTAAGTTTCAAACATGTTGTGTGCCACCCAATAGCATGAAAACGCACCCCGTCAATAACAAAATGACATTTACACATTGTATTTTCTGATACACTTCGACAAACTAGTGACATTAGCATACCTCGTCTACGAGGAGTGGAAGCTGCCAAGTACCCCTCGTCTGATGGTGCCTCCGCCGCCAACATCCTTGAACCACTAACCTGGGGGCCCCTCTCCGCTGGATGAAGTGTCGGTGTGATGGCACGTAAACAACCCCAGTCGAAGGGGGAACTTTACCCTCTGTCACTAAATAACCGACATGTATTACTCATTTGTGTCCCCTGAACTAGCACAAAAGACTGCTCCAGCACACTAAGTCCGCTGCTTGCCTCGCGCTCCTCCTCGGAATTGGCGGGAGTATATTGCTTGCGTCAGAAACCACATCTGATTGGTCAGACGCAAGGCATCGAGTGTAAACCTGAGCGTTTGTTTTGTATTACCTAGACGCGCGTATTGAAAAACAGTGCACTGTTAGTCAATGATTGAGACGGAAATTTATGTAGCTACGGTTTCCATCAATCAACGTCAAATATTATAAACGAGTTTCCAAATGTAGACCGTTGCATCTTTGTGTGAATAATTACTGATCCGAATTACGGAGATGACATGCATTTTAAAACTAAGGTCTCCGATTATATGTCGTCCAGCCTCTTGCATTGTGCCTTCCGATTGGCCACCAAGTTTGGCGAGCGGGGTTCAATGAACCTTAAAAGTCGGAATTCGGACAAATTTAATGTCACGTCTCAATTATCAGATGGCCCGAAGGAACAAGATAGTGTGCCTCATAATTATGCCTCCTATTAGTTGAAGATAGTTTGTAACATTGTACTGTTTTTCTGGCGACAGCAGCTAAAATAACAAAGCTGAGAAATAATATTGAAACAGGAGAAAAAGAATCAAAGGAAGGATATTGCTGCCATACTATGGAAAAACATTCTGTATGACGTTATAATGTAATGAAATTCACGTTTTAAGGTCAGAACTTTCACATTTCCGACTTTAATATATTAAATTCAGGACCACGTTTATAATGTGACAAAATTCCCTTTTAATTTAAAGGAGGAGTCAAGTTATTTTTTTCTTTCATATATGTTCTATGCACCCCCGCTAGTCTAAAAAAATTATAATTAATATGAATAAAAAAGCTAAATCCATATATTTTTAGGGTTCGATTCCACGACGGGAGTTTCACCGGTTTCTGAAAATAATGGACAACTGTGGACCGTGACTGTGTCAGCAACTCTGGCCGTGTTTTCAGCGACATCCGACAAAGCCGTCAAAAAATGTCGTTGTTTTGCAGTACTGTACCACTGAAAATGAATGGGACGCGGGAGACGAGAGTTCCATTTACCGACAGCCAATTCTTCTCTTTCATATGAAAAAATCAACTGTACAAAACAGAGAATGTATTGTTAACCCATGTTATTTATTTCTTTTCCGAGGCCATCGATTTTCTGAGGTACAATTAACGTGGCGTCATCAAGGTTGGACGCATATATGTGACGTTTTAGCCAGTGACGCCCAGACATCTGTCCACAAAGCTAAAATGCAAGCATTACTTATTCACGTTGTATTTTCACATGAAATCAAATGATTTTCGAAAGTCTCACTTCCATGGACCGTAACATAACATGCACTCGCTAGCAAGCTTTCAGGTACTGTACGCAATTTGGTGTTTGTCATTCACCGTAATATCATTTTCTATTTAGAGGAGAGTCTTTACAAACTTTGTTTCAATTTTAATACGCACATGTAAGCACAAAGCCTTTTGAACGTTATGTTTTATCGCGTGGGTGGCTTCGGAGTGAAGAGTCACGCGCTTCCTGTTTACTAGCTCTTCGTGCATTGTAGGAATTGTAGTTTTACCCGCCCTTTAGCACATTGAATGTAACCGTTTCGGAACTACGGTCACGTCAGTACCGCGCAGCCGCAGTTGTAAGTTTAATGGGCGGGTCGAGGAAGAGCATCTGGAATGATTTGCCGACCACCCCTCAGATATCGACGTAAGAAGGTAAACGCTCTCTCGCTTATAATGCGTATTTAGTCATATTTAACTGAAATATACGCCTCGTTTTTCCAGAAAAACCGTCTCAAATACACTTACTTCTGTAAATTGGGGGTTAACGGTTCTCACAAGTTACACAGGAAGCCAAACCGACTCTCTGAGCCGTTTATGTACATTAGAATTTTATGCTGTCTCCTTTAGAGATGC
>NW_017806175.1:2864658-2957074 GCF_001891065.2 Hippocampus comes
GAGCTCTCGTGCATGGAACTGCCCGACAAATTTGATAGCGTTGACTTGTTGCCAACACTGGACACGTTCTGCTCTTCTGGCTCGCTGTCGGTCTCTTGTGTCGTATCAAGCGGTAAGATCCCATCCACCACCACCTCGTCATCTGTATTTTCTGGGATTTCTGTGCAGTCTGACGTGTGCGAGTCAGCACCGCGATCCACGCATCTAGAGTTCCTACAGGACAGGCCTGTGTCACCGTCTCCTCTGTCTTTTAATGTGTGGCCGGGGGTGTGGAAAGGATCTTGACGCTTGATCGGAGATGGCCCGTCGTCGGTCAGATCTATAATGTTCTCATCTGAGGCTGAAGGACGCCTTTTGCTGAGGAAGCAATCGAGGGGCCCGCGACCATTGACCAAGGGGGGTCGACTGAGCAAGGTGAGTGGAGAGGACTCGCTGTCATTCTCCCTGTCAGAGACTCCCGGTTCAGGGCAAACATGTGCACGGGGGCGCTTCGGTGATGGCTTGTTTTCATTTGGTTCCGGGTTCAGGCGCTTGAAAGGGAGGTAAGCTGCATGCAGAAAAACCAAGTGGAGTTAGTGAAAATGGCTGTTATAAATATGCTCAATATCGTTGGGAATAATTAAAGAGGACATGTTATGAAACACAAGTTTTAAATTGCTTGAGTACAAAGAGATTTTTGGGGTGGCTGCTCTCTCAAATGTAAAATAAACAACCAAGTGAATCTCTTGTAAGTGAAATGTCGGAAATGGTGTCTGTGAGCAAGTTGTTCAGAACTATGAATGTCCACAACGTTTGGGTAGCCATTTTAAAGACTCATATAAACAATCGGAATTTAGGGCCTATTCTCGATTCAACTGAATTCTGTACACCCCTGACTGCTCAACAGATTAGGAAGGTCTACCTAAGAAAGTCAAGTCAAAATCTATCCATGCAAGAAGCATATTTGTCCATATTTACCTTGGACAAGTTTCTTGTTGGCGTTATTTGGTTTACAATCCATACCTGAAACAAACAAACAAAAAAAGATGGACATTAGAAAACATGCAACAATGAACTGGAATTGAGCATGATCACAACATTCAATTTTCTAATCAGATAATTTTCTGTCAAAACGCTAAAAATCACAGACACTGCAGAGTACTGATAGCTAATCATGATTATTTGAAGCCTTTTACAGGACTAATAATTTTTTCAAACCTGATGGTTGGTTCTAACATTACGCTCAACCTATACCTATTCATGAATTGATCCACACGCAAAATGTCCTTGTGAATAAAATAATTACAAGGTAACCACTTTTCACCTGACGTGTGGGGATTGTTGGTATATACCATTTATGTAGCTAAGAGACTTTTAATTAGATGAAAATGAGTTTGAAATGATAAAGAGTTTGGGGATCATACTTTGGGGACGGTGGGGCTCACCAACACGTAAGCAACGCAAGGAGTTGTCAAGAAAAATGAAAAACAGCTTGAACTGACGAAGGAAAATTTCTGGAGTTTTGAAACCGCTGTATACTTTGTAACGTGTATACAAGAGCTCATGACAAGATGGTCTATGTGCGAGGGTAAATTGCCTGGTGTGCGACCTGAGTTGCCAACTGCTCAGTGTGCTATGGGACTTCTAAGAAATTAATAATTGGGACTTGTACACGATAAAATGCAACAACAAAAATTACATGTTATAATTTTTTTCTGGCGACAGCAGCTAAAATAAAGCTGAGAAATAACAGTGAAGCAGGAGAAAAGGGATCAAAGGAAGGATATTCCTGCCATACTAGGGAAAAACATTCTGTATGACGTTATAATGTAATGAAATTCACGTTTTAAGGTCAGAAATTTCACATTTCCGATTTTAATATATTAAATTTAGGACCACGTTTATAATGTCACAAAATTCCCTTTTAATTTAAAGGAGAAGTCAAGTTATTTTTTTCTTTCATATGTTCTATGCACCACCGCTAGTCTAAAAAAATTCTAATATTCTGTTTGTGGAATATGAATTAAAAAGCTAAATTCATACATTTTTTGGGGTTCGATTCCACGACGAGAGTTTCACCGTTTTCTGAAAATAATGGACAACTGTGGACCGTGACTGTGTCAGCAACTCTGGCCGTGTTTTCAGCGACATCCGACAAAGCCGTCAAAAAATGTCGTTGTTTTGCAGTACTGTACCACTGAAAATGAATGGGACGCGGGAGACGAGAGTTCCATTTACTGGCAGCCAATTGTTCTCTTTCATATGAAAAAATCAACTGTACAAAACAGAGAATGTATTGTTAACCCATATTATTTATTTATTTTCCGAGGCCATCGATTTTCTGAGGTACAATTAACGTGGCGTCATCAAGGTTGGACGCATATATGTGACTGCCAAGTCCCCCTCGTCTGATGGTGCCTCCGCCGCCAACATCCTTGAACCACTAACCTGGGGGCCCCTCTCCGCTGGATGAAGTGTCGGTGTGATGGCACGTAAACAACCCCAGTCGAAGGGGGAACTTTACCCTCTGTCACTAAATAACCGACATGTATTACTCATTTGTGTCCCCTGAACTAGCACAAAAGACGGCTCCAGCACACTAACTCCGCGACTTCCCCGCTGCCTGCCTCGCGCTCCTCCTCGGAATTGGCGGGAGTATATTGCTTGCGTCAGAAACCACATCTGATTGGTCAGACGCAAGGCATCGAGTGTAAACCTGAGCGTTTGTTTTGTATTACCTAGACGCGCGTATTGAAAAACAGTGCACTGTTAGTCAATGATTGAGATGGAAATTTATGTAGCTACGGTTTCCATCAATCAACGTCCCTCTCTCGCTTATAATGCGTATTTCGTCACATTTAACTGAAATATACGCTTCGTTTTTACAGAAAAACCGTCCCAAATACACTTACTTCTATAAATTGGGGGTTAACGGTTCTCACAAGTTACACAGGAAGCCAAACCGACTCTCTGAGCCGTTTATGTACATTAGAATTTTATGCTGTCTCCTTTAGAGATGCATGGGGAAAAACCGTAGTCCTCTCTTTTTTTCTTTTTATCAATTAGGTAACCTTTTTAGTTCAAGACTTTAATATGGATAATGATGAATGGTACCTCCTGCATGACTGCTTGTTTTTTTCATGTATTTATCTTTTTAGGGAGTATATTGCTTGCGTCAGAAACCACATCTGATTGGTCAGACGCAAGGCATCGAGTGTAAACCTGAGCGTTTGTTTTGTATTACCTAGACGCGCGTATTGAAAAACAGTGCACTGTTAGTCAATGATTGAGATGGAAATTTATGTAGCTACGGTTTCCATCAATCAACGTCAAATATTATAAACGAGTTTCCAAATGTAGACCGTTGCATCTTTGTGTGAATAATTACTGATCCGAATTACGGAGATGACATGCACTTTAAACTAAGGTCTCCGATTATATGTCGTCCAGCCTCTTGCATTGTGCCTTCCGATTGGCCACCAAGTTTGGCGAGCGGGGTTCAATGAACCTTAAAAGTCGGAATTCGGACAAATTTAATGTCACGTCTCAATTATCAGATGGCCCGAAGGAACAAGATAGTGTGCCTCATAATTATGCCTCCTATTAGTTGAAGATAGTTTGTAACATTGTACTTTTTTTCTGGCGACAGCAGCTAAAATAAAGCTGAGAAATAACAGTGAAGCAGGAGAAAAGGGATCAAAGGAAGGATATTCCTGCCATACTAGGGAAAAACATTCTGTATGACGTTATAATGTAATGAAATTCACGTTTTAAGGTCAGAAATTTCACATTTCCGATTTTAATATATTAAATTTAGGACCACGTTTATAATGTCACAAAATTCCCTTTTAATTTAAAGGAGAAGTCAAGTTATTTTTTTCTTTCATATGTTCTATGCACCACCGCTAGTCTAAAAAAATTCTAATATTCTGTTTGTGGAATATGAATTAAAAAGCTAAATTCATACATTTTTTGGGGTTCGATTCCACGACGAGAGTTTCACCGTTTTCTGAAAATAATGGACAACTGTGGACCGTGACTGTGTCAGCAACTCTGGCCGTGTTTTCAGCGACATCCGACAAAGCGGTCAAAAAATGTCGTGTCGGGAATTGTTTTGCAGTACTGTACCACTGAAAATGAATGGGACGCGGGAGACGAGAGTTCCATTTACTGGCAGCCAATTGTTCTCTTTCATATGAAAAAATCAACTGTACAAAACAGAGAATGTATTGTTAACCCATATTATTTATTTATTTTCCGAGGCCATCGATTTTCTGAGGTACAATTAACGTGGCGTCATCAAGGTTGGACGCATATATGTGACGTTTTAGCCAGTGACGCCCAGACATCTGTCCACAAAGCTAAAATGCAAGCATTACTTATTCACGTTGTATTTTCACATGAAATCAAATGATTTTCGAAAGTCTCACTTCCATGGACCGTAACATAACATGCACTCGCTAGCAAGCTTTCAGGTACTGTACGCAATTTGGTGTTTGTCATTCACCGTAACATCATTTTCTGTTTAGAGGAGAGTCTTTACAAACTTTGTTTCAATTTTAACACGCACATGTAAGCACAAAGCCTTTTGAACTTTATGTTTTATCGCGTGGGTGGCTTCGGAGTGAAGAGTCACGCGCTTCCTGTTTACTAGCTCTTCGTGCATTGTAGGAATTGAAGTTTTACCCGCCCTTTAGCACATTGAATGTAACCGTTTCGGAACTACGGTCACGTCAGTACCGCGCAGCCGCAGTTGTAAGTTTAATGGGCGACTTACTTCTATAAATTGGGGGTTAACGGTTCTCACAAGTTACACAGGAAGCCAAACCGACTCTCTGAGCCGTTTATGTACATTAGAATTTTATGCTGTCTCCTTTAGAGATGCATGGGGAAAAACCGTAGTCCTCTCTTTTTTTCTTTTTATCAATTAGGTAACCTTTTTAGTTCAAGACTTTAATATGGATAATGATGAATGGTACCTCCTGCATGACTGCTTGTTTTTTTCATGTATTTATCTTTTTAATTGTACTGTTTTTCTGGCGACAGCAGCTAAAATAACAAAGCTGAGAAATAATATTGAAACAGGAGAAAAAGAATCAAAGGAAGGATATTGCTGCCATACTATGGAAAAACATTCTGTATGACGTTATAATGTAATGAAATTCACGTTTTAAGGTCAGAACTTTCACATTTCCGACTTTAATATATTAAATTCAGGACCACGTTTATAATGTGACAAAATTCCCTTTTAATTTAAAGGAGGAGTCAAGTTATTTTTTTCTTTCATATATGTTCTATGCACCCCCGCTAGTCTAAAAAAATTATAATTAATATGAATAAAAAAGCTAAATCCATATATTTTTAGGGTTCGATTCCACGACGGGAGTTTCACCGGTTTCTGAAAATAATGGACAACTGTGGACCGTGACTGTGTCAGCAACTCTGGCCGTGTTTTCAGCGACATCCGACAAAGCCGTCAAAAAATGTCGTTGTTTTGCAGTACTGTACCACTGAAAATGAATGGGACGCGGGAGACGAGAGTTCCATTTACCGACAGCCAATTCTTCTCTTTCATATGAAAAAATCAACTGTACAAAACAGAGAATGTATTGTTAACCCATGTTATTTATTTCTTTTCCGAGGCCATCGATTTTCTGAGGTACAATTAACGTGGCGTCATCAAGGTTGGACGCATATATGTGACGTTTTAGCCAGTGACGCCCAGACATCTGTCCACAAAGCTAAAATGCAAGCATTACTTATTCACGTTGTATTTTCACATGAAATCAAATGATTTTCGAAAGTCTCACTTCCATGGACCGTAACATAACATGCACTCGCTAGCAAGCTTTCAGGTACTGTACGCAATTTGGTGTTTGTCATTCACCGTAAAAATATGGATCTTTTTTTCACACTTACAAAGTGGAACGTGCCAAACCATTATTTTTGACATACCGTTACACCCTCAGGGATCATACAGTTATGTGGCTTCGGAGTGAAGAGTCACGCGCTTCCTGTTTACTAGCTCTTCGTGCATTGTAGGAATTGTAGTTTTACCCGCCCTTTAGCACATTGAATGTAACCGTTTCGGAACTACGGTCACGTCAGTACCGCGCAGCCGCAGTTGTAAGTTTAATGGGCGGGTCGAGGAAGAGCATCTGGAATGATTTGCCGACCACCCCTCAGATATCGACGTAAGAAGGTAAACGCTCTCTCGCTTATAATGCGTATTTAGTCATATTTAACTGAAATATACGCCTCGTTTTTCCAGAAAAACCGTCTCAAATACACTTACTTCTGTAAATTGGGGGTTAACGGTTCTCACAAGTTACACAGGAAGCCAAACCGACTCTCTGAGCCGTTTATGTACATTAATTAGACTTTTTATGCTGTCTCCTTTAGAGATGCGCGGGGAAAAACCGTAGTCCTCTCTTGTTTTCTTTTTATCAATTAGGTAACCTTTTTAGTTCAAGGCTGTAATATGGATAATGATAAAATGAATGGTTCCTCCTGCGTGACTGCTTGTTTTTTTCATGTATTTATCTTTTTAGAACCACTAGAGGCATCATTTAGCACAATTGAAGTATTTCTCCATATTAAACGTAAAACACATACAGATATCTGTTCCGTGACGCTGGATGTAAATCACGACACATACATTCAGAATAATGCTACCTATTAGAGATGAAACAGCACCAAAGTTCATTCCACGATTATCTATGTTGTTACACTGTCACCAAAAGAAATACTGTATACCGTTTAAAAAAAAAAAACTCAAAATTTCTTTCCACATTTTTTTTAAATGTTGGCGGAAATTAGATTTCACCTGGGAAGCTGTTTCCACATTTTTTTTAAATGTTGGCGGAAATTAGATTTCACCTGGGCAGCTGATATTATGACACTTCTACATATGAAATTCCTACATTTAGAAGTAATTTTTAAAATCCTGAGAATTTAACTCCCAACTCCAAATTTGACATGATTCAAGGGATTTGACCATCACGCAGTCACGGTATTGCAAACAAAGAAAATCATCATCACCATTTGATGTATGTTTTTCTGTCTCTTTCAACAGAGCGGATAGCTCCTTCAACTTCATGGTCTTCTTCTTCATCTTCTTTCTTCAGCTGGTGCTGGCTATTATCCAGTGTTTAGGCATCACCAACTGGGGCATTTGGTGAGTTGCAGTGAGTCATCTTGCCAAAGAAGCACAAAAAAAGTCACTTGTACATCCATTGTGCAAAGCTAACAGTTTCGTGACACTGTTTGATGTCCAAATTGCTCACATTTTTAAACACGGCAAGACTTAGACACAAACACTGCGTTGAGGAATAATTTAATGCAATGGCAGGAAGCCAGGAAGAAACAGTCTGTAAAAGAAAAATAATGTCCAGAATATGGATCTTTTTCACACTTGCAAAGTGGAACGTGCCAAACCATTATTTTTTTACATACCGTTACACCCTCAGGGATCATACAGTTATGTGGCTTCAGCGTTCTAACCAGTCCCTTTAGGCCGCCTGCAAAAACAAAGAAAGACAACAGTGCTGTATTTCATCTTTAAATTAAGTATTGGCAGGTTAAAATACTTTCTCTTGCAGAACGGGCAAACAACTTTCCTCCCCTGCCTAAATTCATAAAAGTGAAGCCATGCTTTTATCAGAATATCCAGGAGGAAATTCCCGCCCAACATCAGCAGCTGGTGAAGCGAATCCAAAATACAGCCCCCTGTGTAGTTTGATGTGGCCCGTGAAAATTTTCTTCAATTTTGCAAACTGAGCCATGAAAATGGTAATCAAATACAGGGGCAATTAAGTATTATCATGGGATGATTAGGGCTCCCACACGTAACATAGTCAGAATGGGGCCAGAAGTGTCAGCCTAAGTGCCTCCTGCTCTAGCTCCCAGTACACCCGTAAATAAACACGGTGCTGCTCAGTTTCTGGCCAGTATATATTCATTACTGAGTGGTACAAATGCAATTTCTAGCTACATTTAAACAGCCTCTCACAATACACCACTCGAGGCATTATTTAGCACAATTGAAGTATTTCTCTGTATTAAATGTAAAACACATACAGATATCTGTTCCGTGATGCTGGATGTAAATCACGACACATACATTCAGAATAACAATTACATAAAAGGTTGAAGCAAATTCAAACTTGAAGTTCCCCAAGGATACTTTTTCCCCGACTAATTTTACTCCACTCAACTCAACTGTATTTATAGAGCACTTTAAAACAACCACAGCTGTATACATAGTGCTGTACATGGAGCAAATATATATACAACAATATTGTTCTTCTACTTTCTTCCTTTCATAACTTTGCTGCTGTAAATTGGGAATGTCTCCATTGTGAGACGAGTAAAAGTTTTCTTATTCTTATTATAACCAATAAATTAATAATGAAGACAGTAGAAAGCACAAAATAGTAAAACTAAGATCAAGTCTGAGTCATGCTGAGTCAAAAGCCAAAGAATACAAATGAGTTTTGAGACGAGTTTTAAAGATGTGCAGCGAATACTCCAGACACAAACACCACTGCGTTGATGAATAATTTAATGCAATGACAGGAATCCAGGAAGAAACAGTCTGTAAAAGAAAAATAATGTCCAAAATATGGATCTTTTTTTCACACTTACAAAGTGGAACGTGCCAAACCATTATTTTTGACATACCGTTACACCCTCAGGGATCATACAGTTATGTGGCTTCAGCGTTGTAACCAGTCCCTTTAGGCCGCCTGCAAAAACAAAGAAAGACAACAGTGCTCTATTTCATCTTTAAATTAAGTATTGGCAGGTTAAAATGCTTTCTCTTGCAGAACGGGCAAACAACTTTCCTCCCCTGCCTAAATTCATAAAAGTGAAGCCATGCTTTTATCAGAAGTACACATTTTTGAACTTCAACTACAAGTGTTTAGTGTGGTGCCTTGAATTTAATTTGTTCTGTGGCCCTGCTCATACTCTGATCTGACCCCAATATCAAATCACACATCATTTCATTTTGGGGGAAAAAATGCACCAGAAATTCATGTGGGTGAAGACTCTCCCTAATTTCCACAATCGACACAAGCTAAATTTAGCTCCTCCCCAACATACAACAATGTTAGTGTCTGAGTTGAGATGTATCAGATCAACATACTGTACTTAGTTGACACCAACGAGTACTTTCCTTTGGCCCCATCTTGTGGCCTCTTAGAAAGAAATATCACAAGAAAATTTCAAAAAGTGAAATTTTCAGGAAATTGGTTTGGGGTAGAATCCAGAGGAAAAAGAAAAACACAAATTGGTAAATTTGTAAAGAGGAAAACACGAACAGGCACCGTTCATTATAATGCAGTCTTAAACAATGTTATTATTATGTACGTCAAGTGAAACTGGAATTTAATGAATAAAGACTCAAGGGTGAATCATTTTGGAGTGACCACCGTGTCGAAACCTACTGGGATGCTCATCTTCATTAAAGACTGTGTCCGTGTAATTTTAACGTTGCGCAGGGACTCGCATGGAAAGTCTTCATCGCAGATTACTTGCGTGCTATAGTAGGAGCTCCTGTTGTGCCTCACGACAGTTCCAACTTGGCACAGTAGTAAATACAACTATACTACCGTTTGCCTAATAGCATATTTGCCCAAGTTATTATTAGACATTTTCAAAAACACACAACAAATTTAACGAATTGCCTCGATTCAGCCTTTTTTGGATTAACATGACCCTGATTACTGAAAAAAATACACCGACATAAAGAACAAAGTCAAATTTTAGCAAGCACATTGTCTTGTTTGTTTGTTTTTTTCTTTTTTGTATACAGTATTCCTATTGTGACAAGTTAAAAATTGCAAATTTTTTGGGGTGTGTGTGTATAGACTGCCATATTAATAACAAATTTTGCTTTGAGAACCCCATCTCCCGAAATTGTTGAAAGAGCGACACTTTTGACGGTGAAGCGCATGTGCCTTACCTACTGTATCATCGAGTCTTAAGACATCTGATTGGAGATTTGCTTTCGGAATATCAATCATGTGTTTTGCATGTGATGGATGTCACTTGGGACTCGCTGAACTAAGTTAGTAAACAACGCTGGACCAGACCTTGTCTGCAATTTTGCTTGTTTTGCCGTCTGCATTTGCTTTTTGCTTGTCTGCAGATTTCATGTGCGCTTTACAAAGATGTGTTTCGTCCAGCTCTTGTGGCCTCTGGTGAAATTTGAGCTTCAATTTCAGTACAATATATTTGTTATATACTGCATATGTAACAATGTGTATAGTGCCTGTGCATTTTGGTCAAGACTGTGAATGTCAAGCTGGAAAACAAATAAACAAAACATTGAATGGAAAAGAAGATGGAATGGAAGGTTTCAATGAACAGTTGTCTCAATTTTATATACCTAGCAGGGATGTGTCCAAGGACCGGCAACCCGAGGCCAAGGCCAAGGACTTGCCTCCGAGGCCGAGGCCAAGGCCAAGGACTTGGAAAATTTTCCGAGGCAAGGCCAAGGCCAAGGACTTGAACGAGTACTTTCCTTTAGCCCCATCTTTTGGCCTCTTAGAAAGAAATATCACAAGAAAATTTCAAAAAGTGAGATTTTCAGGAAATTGGTGGGGGTAGAATCCAGAGGAAAAAGAAAAACACAAGTCGGTAAATTTGTAAAGAGGAAAACACGAACAGGCATCGTTCATTATAATGCAATCTTAAACAAAGTCATTATTATGTACGTCAAGTGAAACTGGAATTTAATGAATAAAGACTCAAGGGTGAATCATTTTGGAGTGACCACCGTGTCGAAACCTACTGGGATGCTCATCTTCATTAAAGACTGTGTTCGTGTAATTTTAACGTCGCGCAGGGACTCGCATGGAAAGTCTTCATCGGAGATAACTTGCGTTCTATAGTAGGAGCTCCTGTTGTGCCTCATGACAGTTCCAACTGGGCACAGTAGTAAATACAACTATACAGTACTACCGTTCGCCTAATAGCATATTTGCCTAAGTTATTATTAGACATTTTCAAAAATACACAACAAATTTAACGAATTGCCTCGATTCCACTTTTTTGGATTAACATGACCCTGATGACTGAGAATATACACCGGCATAAAGAACAAAGTCAAATTTTAGCAAGCACATTGTTTTGTTTGTTTGGGGTTTTTTTTTTGTATGCAGTATTCCTATTGTGACAAGTTAAAAATTGCATTTTTTTTTTTTTTTTGGTGTGTGTGTAAAGATTGCCATATTAATAAACAACAAATTTTGCTTTGAGAACCCCATCTCCCGATATTGTTGAAAGAGCGACACTTTTGACGGTGAAGCGCATGTGCCTTATCTACTGTATCATCGAGTCTTAAGACATTTGACTGGACATTTGCTTTCGGAATATCAATCATGTGTTTTGCATGTGATGGATCGTCACTTGGACTCGCTGAACTAAGTAAACAATGCTAGACCAGACCTTGTCTGCAATTTTGCTTGTTTTGCCGTCTGCATTTGCTTTTTGCTTGTCTGCAGATTTCATGTGCGCTTTACAAAGATGTGTTTCGTCCAGCTCTTGTGGCCTCTGGTGAAATTTGAGCTTCAATTTCAGTACAATATATTTGTTATATACTGCATATGTAACAATGTGTATAGTGCCTGTGCATTTTGGTCAAGACTGTGAATGTCAAGCTGGAAAAAAAATAAACAAAACATTGAATGGAAAAGAAGATGGAGTGGAAGGTTTCAACTGAACAGTTGTCTCAATTTGCCCTAAATAAATCTATCTTATATACCTAGACATCTATCCGGCACAAGTGGTTATCATACCGCTATCTCCCTCACAGGTTTTGTGCTGTGGATTTGCATTGCGAGTGCTCAGGCGACCTCTAGTATTCCAAAACCATGCATCTTAAACGTCCATAAGAAACAGAATTTTGGATGGAGTTCTATGACACTTGCACAATGGGAGTTGAAGTTAAAGAACCCTTTAGCAGGCATGACTTTCAGTGTGAAAAATGGCTGAGTCGATCTTGAGTGTGTGTTACAGGCTGGAAACAAGCTGGTTATTTCCTGGTGAAACTTGCAATACCATTTCTGGATGAGGTGTTGTATGCCTTGACAACCAGAAGCTTCAGTTGATTTACTTTAATGTATGTGTGTGACATGAAGAAGGATCTATGCTTTCCTCCGCCATCCACAGTCTCACACATGTGGACGTGGATTGAAGCTTAAATTCTCTTATATCGTTATTTAAACGGGCTAAAAAAAACCTCAGTGCACACAGGCAGTTTTTGTACACACTGCAATATGCACACATGTCATCAAACCACATGTACAGTGCACAACGTGTAACAAGTGTAACATTTTGTGTGTAAAACGACAAAGAAAATGGGGGTGGGGAAAAAACTCAGAAAACAATTCTTAAAAAGAATTAGAAGACATTACACATTGATTGCCACATTGGAATGACAACTCTGCATTAAATATAAATAACATTGGAAAGAAACGTGTGGAATTTTTGGTCTCTATCTTGGCTACTGTCTGGACCTCTGTTTGCTGCTGCTGTGCTTGTCCCTGGCAGGACTTGGAGTGCGAGCCACTTGGCACCTGGGGGCCACGCTGAGCTGGTCCCTGACAACAGGTGGTCGTGAGGAATGATGAGTGTTCACGTAGATTGCACAGTGTGGTTCTAAAGGAATATGAATGAGAAAAACAGTCATGAATTTACCGGTGGAATCATACATTCAAATACATTTAACACACAATTGTCGAAAATAAACGTTCTAGACTTTCAATCTTGAGGCAACATAATGTCGCACGACTCTCGTACAGTGAGCAAGAAGCGGAGTTTATGAAACTTCTCAGCCTTTTCAAGTGTCAAAGAGAATAGATTTGTTCTCAAGCTATTTTCAGTCATTTTAATATGGTTATTAATACTTAAAAATAACAGAAGGTGTGGGGACCGAACAAGTGTATCAAAAAATTAAAAACTGACCATATTTGGACATATGGGGCTTCCGCCCGACAGCAGCAATAGTGAGATGGGGTGAGTAGTAGCTCACTTCCATAAAGTCGGGCCAAATGGTCGTTTCCTTTGACAATTAGTTTTTATTGTGCTGTAGAACTGCACATCATCATACTGAAAACTGTTTCTACTGACATCTGTGACATTAGGAGAAGCAAGCCCTGTGGTTGCTGCAATTTATGTTGCCGAAAGGAAACAAACACCCCGTGTGGTCCATTTTTTGAAGGTCTCGTTTCTGTTATTGAGGGGGCACAGGAGAGAACGTGTCTGTGTTCTTAAGCCCTCGTTCCTTTTTGTCTGTGCTGTTCAACCACAATAACCACCAGCTCTCTCAGCTTCTGGTTGTCAGGTAAAGGAAGCTACCAGATAAAGAAGAACTTAAACACCCCGTGAAATGAATGGCATTTTTTTAAATATGTAATTACAATGTTCTAAGTACTTATGTTCAACTGCTTTTCACCATGTCAGTTTTTTAGATTTTCTTTTTTTGGGGTGGAGCTAAAATGGCGGCATGTGACACACTGTTAAGTTCGGCAGGACTCTTCCTGTTCCGACTAGAACTTCAGTGCCCTCGTTAGCTTGCAAGCTAGCTGGTGGATAGCAAGAATAAGCCCCATGACGATCAGGTGGAGTATATTCCAAAGGTCTTGAGCGAATATATTTTCCATCTCAAACATGTAAGAAAGTTTAGTAGAATACCATATTGGTATTTGATTGACAGTCGGGTGGACCATTGTCCACAGCGTTAAAACAATAGCTTCATTCTTACATGATTTTGAAACCTCAATTTATCGGCTTAGCATTTTTTTAATCATTCAAATTAGGCAGGGTTGCTCAGAGCTACTTCTCATTGGTGTGTCAAATTTACAAGATGTTTATTTTAACTTTACAGGGACCCAAAAAGATGGAATTAGCAATTGGCAGATGAGGCTACCTTTGCGTCTACATCGTCGTATCAGAAGCACACACAGAATCAGCAGTGCCGGTATGATGAGGCCGAGCACTCCAACAGTGACCCACAGCCACCACGTCTCCAGCAGGGGCACATCTGTGGGAGGCACAGAAACACCCTCTGCAAGAAATACATGGCTAGATTGAAGTGCTTTGTGCTCATGCCAATGATTGATATACAGTAAAAGGCAAAAGTTTGGAAACACTTTTATGTTGAAATGGTCTCAAACAAATTAAGAGGCCAAGAAATTCAAACTATTACCGGTAACTCTTGATAATGCACAGCCATGAACTGAAAGTCATTCCAGGTCATAAAGGAACATCCACATCACATAGCTGACTGAGAATAGCAGAAGAAGATGCGCAATGCTGTTGTCTTGGCAACGGGTCCGACTTGGAGAATCAAAATCATAAAAACATTTTATTTTGATGATCTTTTTTTTTTTAACCAAATATAAGTCTTTCAATATTTCAATATGTCACCGACTTAACTATTAATCTAAAATTCTAGAAATTTTTTTTAAAATCATGAAAAAACACAGGAATTTGAGTCTTTTTCCAAACTTTTGACTGGCACTGTACAGTGGAACGCTCATAGCCAAAAAAAGAAAAGCTTGTAATATCCATCCATCAAAAGAGAATAAATTTGTTTTCAAGCCATTTTCAGCCATTTTAATATGGTTATTAATACTGTACTTAAAAATAACAAGGTGTGGGGACCGAACAAGTTTATCAAAAAATTAAAAACTGACCATATTTGGACATATGGGGCTTCCGCCCGACAGCAGCAATAGTGAGATGGGGTGAGTAGTAGCTCACTTCCATAAAGTCGGGCCAAATGGTCGTTTCCTTTGACAATTAGTTTTTATTGTGCTGTAGAACTGCACATCATCATACTGAAAACTGTTTCTACTGACATCTGTGACATTAGGAGAAGCAAGCCCTGTGGTTGCTGCAATTTATGTAGCCGAAAGGAAACAAACACTCCGTGTGGTCCATTTTTTGAAGGTCTCGTGTCTGTTATTGAGGTGACACAGTCAGACAACATGCCTGTGTTCTTGAGCCCTCGGTTCCTTTTTGTCTGTGCTGTTCAACCACAATAACCACCAGCTCTCTCACTTTCTGGTTTGTCATGTAAAGGAAGCTACTAGACAAAGAAGAACCTAAAGACCCCGTGAAGTGAATGACATTTTTTTAAATATGCAATTACAATGTTCTAAGTAATTATGTTTAACTGCTTTTCACCATGTCAGTTTTTCAGATTTTCTTTTTTGGGGTGGAGCTAAAATGGCGGCACGTGACACACTGTTAAGTTCGGCAGGACTCTTCCGACTAGAACTTCAGTGCCCTCGTTAGCTTGCAAGCTAGTTGGTGGCTAGCAAGAATAAGCCCCATGACAATCAGGTGGAGTATGTTCCAGAGGTCTTGAGCGGATATATTTTCCATCTCAAAAATGTAAGAAAGTGTAGTAGAATACCATAATGGTATTTGATTGACAGTCGAGTGGAGCATTGTCCACAGCGTTAAAACAATAGCTTCATTCTTACATGATTTTGAAACCTCAATTTATCGGCTTAGCATTTTTTGAATCATTCAAATTAGGCAGGGTTGCTCAGAGCTACTTCTCATTGGTGTGTCAAATTTACAAGATGTTTATTTTAACTTTACAGGGACCCAAAAAGATGGAATTAGCAATTGGCAGATGAGGCTACCTTTGCGTCTACATCGTCGTATCAGAAGCACACACAGAATCAGCAGTGCCGGTATGATGAGGCCGAGCACTCCAACAGTGACCCACAGCCACCACGTCTCCAGCAGGGGCACATCTGTGGGAGGCACAGAAACACCCTCTGCAAGAAATACATGGCTAGATTGAAGTGCTTTGTGCTCATGCCAATGATTGATATACAGTAAAAGGCAAAAGTTTGGAAACACCTTTATATTGAAATGGTCTCAAACAAATTAAGAGGCCCATAAATTCTAACTATTACCGGTAACTCTTGATAATGCACAGCCGTGAACTGAAAGTCATTTCAGGACATAAAGAAACATCCACATCACATAGCTGACTGAGAATAGCAGAAGAAGATGCGCAATGCTGTTGTCTTGGCAACGGGTCCGACTTGGAGAATCAAAATCATAAAAACATTTTATTTTGATTATCATTTTTTTGAACCAAATATAAGTCTTTCAATATTTCAATATGTCACCGACTTAACTATTAATCTAAAATTCTAGAATTTTTTTTAAATCATGAAAAAAAACAGGAATTTGAGTCTTTTTCCAAACTTTTGACTGACAATGTACAGTGGAACGCCCAAAGCCAAAAAAAGAAAAGCTTGTAATATCCATCCATCCAATTCATTGTCCTCCACTTATCTGAGGTCAGGTCTCAGTGGCAGCAGCTTAAGCAGGGAAGCCCAGACTCCCCTCTCCCCAGCCACATTGTCCAGCTCCTCCTGGAGGACCTCGAGGCGTTCCCAAGCCAGCTGGGAGACATAGTCTCTCCAGCATGTCCTGGCTCGTCCTCGGGATTCTTCCCAGTGGGACATGCCTGGAACACCTCACCAGGGAAGTATCCAGGTGGCACCCTGACATCATGCCGGAGCCACCTCCACTTGATCTTAGAAGGTACATACTGTACTGTCACTAACCGGTGGACCAACGTTTTTTTTGACAATTTTGGTTGACGTGAGATTTTTCTTAGGTAAAATATGTACCATGGCTCAACAAAGGTTGGGAAACACCGGCATTAATTGACAGCTCTCCGCAAACATCAACAGAAGCAGGATACACTTACGAACAAGCACTGGTGTTCCACTACTGTCCAGAGTCCTCAGTTCCGGAATATCCACATGGATGCGGCAAAAGTACCATCCGCTGTGTTGCTGAGTGACATTGGCTAAAGTATAGTTCAGTGATATCTCTTTTTGCTCGGTTCTGTTTGACATGTTGGAGCAAAAGAGTTGCTCAGAGTGGACCAACGAGGGTTCAGATGGATTAAAATGCCAGCAAATTCTGAATCTCTTTGATGTCCAGCTCTTCAGTCGGTGGCACAAAGTGAGGGAGGAACCCACGGGAACGTCCACTCTTGCTTGGGATTCATTCAGAATGGCGGAACACTGAGCCGCTGCTGCAACGCAAACTGTACAGCCATAACAGAAAAAAGAAGGGTCAGGTTTAATTTTGCAGAGCTTTATTTATTTTATTTTACAAACTTTTCTATTTTATTTTGCAGTCCTAATAACTACAGACTAAAGTTATATTAATTTTGGGCTTTTCAACAGTTATTTTTATTTTGTTTTTCAAATTTAGTTAGTTTTATTATTTTTGAGAGAGGTTTGTCAGTTTTTATTTTTTTTTTTTTTTGAAAATGCTTTGTGTTGGTTTGAATTTCTTAGTTTTAGTTTTTGGGTTTTTTTTTAATAAGGGGTATTTGTCGCATGAAAGATTAAAAATGCATAAATAAGGTAAGACAAGATAGAAGGCTGGATGGATTGACCAAGAGATGTATAGAAAGAATCAGAATCAATTTAGGGGATTCGTGTACAGTTTATATCCCCCTGTGTCACAATGTTTGTTTTTATATTCTATATTGGCCAATATATTGGAAGTCTTTTTTTTTTTTAGCCGGCAGTATCACTATTGGTTTCAGCTCCAAAGTTCCTATATCAGTTGGTCGCCAATCAGCTAAACTCGCCTTTTTTTTTTTTTTTTGTTAGCCAGTTCACAACATTCATAAAAATGTGGGAACAAATTATTTTGATAGCATAATAGTTGCGATACATGTAGTTTGAACCATTTTTTGCCAAGTATGGCCATAATTTAAGCTAAAAGAGGGAAACTGTTTTGTACGAAATTATTATTTTGTCACATTGCCAAGTCGGTAGGGAATAATTTTGACTTTGCACTTAAGTACATTTTAGAGTCTGCACTTCTGACTACAGATGAATTTCATCTGTACTTTTTTATACTAAGTTTACCAGTTTTTACACAAGTTAATTCGACTTAAGTAGTGAGTGCGAATCACCTCTGCAAGGCTCAGAAAACCAGCATCATCATTCGTATTCATTTATGAACAATATAATCTTCAAAGTACTTAACATGCATAGTTTGGGGTCACAAAACCAGGAGAAATCGATGGACAGAAAATGTAAGCGCCACACAGGAAAGCCAGTAAAAATTCGAACTCCACACCGCCGAACTGTGTGGCAGACGTGCTAACCACTAGGCAAACATGTTAACCACGAGAGCACCTTTCACCCTTCGACTTTTTCTACAAATTGTGCAAGATAAATATTACTCATAATCGCTGTTTTTACTTACCAGTCAGTAGCACCAATGCTGATTGCATCAGTGACATTTTCATCGTTGTCTTCTCATCCTCTCTGCAGTATAAACTCCCCTCAAGTACGACGAAATGAGCTGTGCATGAGTGGGTGTGAAATATTTTTTCCACCCTCAACCTAACAGTGACAGAGACTTACGCTGAGGTTGCTGCGGTGGGTACTGCAAAGTTGTTACACAGATGCGAGTACTGTGTATGCATTACTGTCGTGTCAAACATATCCACAGTTACACAACAGATGTTCATTATCTGCTTGTAACTAACTTGGAAGAAGCTGTCCCTATATCCAAAATAATGTAAATATATCCACTCATAAATTGTAAGGCCGCATTGCTAATTTTGGGATGGACGACGTGTGGCACATACAGCGAACCAGACCAAGAAAATCAGAGCAAAATTATATATATTTTAAAAAAACTTGTTTTCCCCTTTTTTTGTGGACCCTAGTAAGTCAATTCTGAAATTTATTGTGGTGGATACTGGATAGCATTAAATTGACAGTGGTGACCTCAATTTGAAACAGTCTGTAAGGAGAAGGCTTCAACACGACCAACACACCTTGCTATGAGTAGGCTATCATCCTTGTCAGTGCTTGGACTAAATTATAATTTGGAACTAGTGAATTGGACTAGTAGATGCCCAGCACCAAAAAAATATGCTTGGTGAGGTATATTAATTCCAACAATATTTGACATAATCTGTCTGGACTGCGCAGGAGGACATCATGTTTGATAATACCAACACCACAGGGCAACCTTGCACTGTGACCTCGCCTCTGACATATTAGAGCTTGGATGGCAGACACACTTCCATGTTTCGACTCATTACGTTATATTTTCAGGGAGTCCCTGTCGTTGGAGTGACACCTTTGATGTCTGCATTATTTCTACCTTCTTTTGCTAAAAAAAAAAAAAAAAAAATCTACTTTTAAAATACACTTTAAAAAATATTTGTAAAAACATTTCCTAGAAAAAAAAACCCAACAATTTTTGTTAATGTCAATTTTTTTTCTTGACTGCTCAGATGATCCAAATGAGCCAAAAGTGATTGACAGCACTCCCGCCACAAATTAGATGCAGGTGTCAAAGCCTTTGTCTGTGATTGATGTAAGGGTTCCCCAGCTTGGTTAAAGGCTGTGTGTGTCTGTTCTTCCAGTCATCGCCTTTGCTGGTTTGCTACTTTCCTGTCCTTCTCTGTTATCATGGGGGTTCACCTATTTGCGGTTCTGCTGTGGTGTGCTGGAGCACTTCCTGGCCTTCTTGCGGTGCAATTATTGTCAACTGTCACCTGTGACAATGACAGCCTGGCAGCGGCGGCGGCTCTTGGTGTCCAACACATCAATGGAAGGCAAAAGCATGGCTTCAGGTTCAAGCTGCAGGAGGTCCTGAGCAGCAAATATCAGAAGGTTCGTACTTTGCATTAGAATGCAGTTGTCTTGAGCAGTGTCAAAAAACAATTTTTTTTTTTTTTTTTTTTTTTAATCCTCCTTCCTCTGAAAAATTTTTGGGACATCCAAAGCAGCTAACTTGCTGTCTGTCTTTTGACATCACAACTCGCTGAGGCATGCTCAGTTTGATGGTGACTTTAAATGCTGCCTTTTTAATATCTTAAAACGATACACGCACACAAATTGATATGTTTTGACCTTTGATGGAAGCCATGGTGAGAAGATGTGACTGACAGAGGAGGGAGATGTTAATTTTGGGCTTTTCAACAGTTATTTTTATTTTGTTTTTCAAATTCAGTTAGTTTTATTATTTTTGAGAGAGTTTTGTCAGTTTTTATTTTTTTTGAAAATGCTTTGTGTTGATTTAAATTTATTAGTTTTAGTTTTTGGGGGGTTTTTTATAAGGGGTATTTGTCGCATGAAAGATTAAAAATGCATAAATAAGGTAAGACAAGATAGAAGGCTGGATAGATTGACCGAGAGATGTATAGAAAGAATCAGAATCAATTTAGGGGATTCGTGTACAGTTTATATCCCCCTGTGTCAGAATTTCTTAGTTTTAGTTTTTGGGTTTTTTTTTAATAAGGGGTATTTGTCGCATGAAAGATTAAAAATGCATAAATAAGGTAAGACAAGATAGAAGGCTGGATGGATTGACCAAGAGATGTATAGAAAGAATCAGAATCAATTTAGGGGATTCGTGTACAGCTTATATCCCCCTGTGTCACAATGTTTGTTTTTATATTCCAGCTCCAAAGTTCCTATATCAGTTGGTCGCCAATCAGCTAAACTCGCCTTTTTTTTTTTTTTTTGCCGGCAGTATCACTATTGGTTTCAGCTCCAAAGTTCCTATATCAGTTGGTCGCCAATCAGCTAAACTCGCCTTTTTTTTTTTTTTTTGCCGGCAGTATCACTATTGGTTTCAGCTCCAAAGTTCCTATATCAGTTGGTCGCCAATCAGCTAAACTCGCCTTTTTTTTTTTTTTTTGCCGGCAGTATCACTATTGGTTTCAGCTCCAAAGTTCCTATATCAGTTGGTCGCCAATCAGCTAAACTCGCCTTTTTTTTTTTTTTTTGCCGGCAGTATCACTATTGGTTTCAGCTCCAAAGTTCCTATATCAGTTGGTCGCCAATCAGCTAAACTCGCCTTTTTTTTTTTTTTTTGCCGGCAGTATCACTATTGGTTTCAGCTCCAAAGTTCCTATATCAGTTGGTCGCCAATCAGCTAAACTCGCCTTTTTTTTTTTTTTTTGCCGGCAGTATCACTATTGGTTTCAGCTCCAAAGTTCCTATATCAGTTGGTCGCCAATCAGCTAAACTCGCCTTTTTTTTTTTTTTTTGCCGGCAGTATCACTATTGGTTTCAGCTCCAAAGTTCCTATATCAGTTGGTCGCCAATCAGCTAAACTCGCCTTTTTTTTTTTTTTTTGCCGGCAGTATCACTATTGGTTTCAGCTCCAAAGTTCCTATATCAGTTGGTCGCCAATCAGCTAAACTCGCCTTTTTTTTTTTTTTTTGCCGGCAGTATCACTATTGGTTTCAGCTCCAAAGTTCCTATATCAGTTGGTCGCCAATCAGCTAAACTCGCCTTTTTTTTTTTTTTTTGCCGGCAGTATCACTATTGGTTTCAGCTCCAAAGTTCCTATATCAGTTGGTCGCCAATCAGCTAAACTCGCCTTTTTTTTTTTTTTTTGCCGGCAGTATCACTATTGGTTTCAGCTCCAAAGTTCCTATATCAGTTGGTCGCCAATCAGCTAAACTCGCCTTTTTTTTTTTTTTTTGCCGGCAGTATCACTATTGGTTTCAGCTCCAAAGTTCCTATATCAGTTGGTCGCCAATCAGCTAAACTCGCCTTTTTTTTTTTTTTTTGCCGGCAGTATCACTATTGGTTTCAGCTCCAAAGTTCCTATATCAGTTGGTCGCCAATCAGCTAAACTCGCCTTTTTTTTTTTTTTTTGCCGGCAGTATCACTATTGGTTTCAGCTCCAAAGTTCCTATATCAGTTGGTCGCCAATCAGCTAAACTCGCCTTTTTTTTTTTTTTTTGCCGGCAGTATCACTATTGGTTTCAGCTCCAAAGTTCCTATATCAGTTGGTCGCCAATCAGCTAAACTCGCCTTTTTTTTTTTTTTTTGCCGGCAGTATCACTATTGGTTTCAGCTCCAAAGTTCCTATATCAGTTGGTCGCCAATCAGCTAAACTCGCCTTTTTTTTTTTTTTTTGCCGGCAGTATCACTATTGGTTTCAGCTCCAAAGTTCCTATATCAGTTGGTCGCCAATCAGCTAAACTCGCCTTTTTTTTTTTTTTTTGCCGGCAGTATCACTATTGGTTTCAGCTCCAAAGTTCCTATATCAGTTGGTCGCCAATCAGCTAAACTCGCCTTTTTTTTTTTTTTTTGCCGGCAGTATCACTATTGGTTTCAGCTCCAAAGTTCCTATATCAGTTGGTCGCCAATCAGCTAAACTCGCCTTTTTTTTTTTTTTTTGCCGGCAGTATCACTATTGGTTTCAGCTCCAAAGTTCCTATATCAGTTGGTCGCCAATCAGCTAAACTCGCCTTTTTTTTTTTTTTTTTTTTAATCCTCCTTCCTCTGAAAAATTTTTGGGACATCCAAAGCAGCTAACTTGCTGTCTGTCTTTTGACATCACAACTCGCTGAGGCATGCTCAGTTTGATGGTGACTTTAAATGCTGCCTTTTTAATATCTTAAAACGATACACGCACACAAATTGATATGTTTTGACCTTTGATGGAAGCCATGGTGAGAAGATGTGACTGACAGAGGAGGGAGATGTTTTTTTGGGTAATGTAAGTCCTGCATTTCCTGTACAATGTGTTTCCTGATCCAGGTATCAGGAGGTTGCCACATTGATGTCACCGTGAAGCTTGTGCAGACAAAATGTCACTTCACCAACCCCAAATCTGATGACCAATGTGAGCTTTGGCGACGGGATGAACGGGTAAATGGTCCTTTTAGTTCTAAGAGATTACAGCTGCTGATGTAGGTGAAATGCTAACTGTGTTGTCATTTAGGGAGTAGTGGCCATGTGCAGCATCGAATTTTGGGTCATGTGGGGTCTGGCCGAAGTCATAAGACATGAATGCACCACCAGACCAGGTCACAACACAGAACCTCTCTTTGTCACATGCCATCCTCCAATCTGAAACTAAATTCAGTGGATCCTCAGTTCATTAATTTACTTAATTCTGAGACTCTTTACAAACTGAATTTGAGCTCTGACTTGGATTTTTCCAAGGTGTCTCGAACGCATCATTTTTTAAAAACCCATGTAAAATTTCACACAATCTAACTTTTTTTGCTGCCAACTGAAATGTCACCTGTTGTACAGAGTTTACCAATGAGGAGATGGTGACCATTTGTCCCAGCTGCCCTGAGTTATTGGCTCTTGATGACCTGACCGCTGTGGAGGTGGTGAATGATGCTGTGGTCAAGTTCAACCGGGAGCGCAAACACCTGAATTACTTCACCCTGATGGAAGTGGCACAAGTCACAAAGGGGGTGATGACTGTTTTCCTTTCAGTTTCCTACATCACACCCCATGTCCTTGATGCCCCCTTATTCTTTTTCGTAGTACGCCGCAAAAATCGGCACGATGACTTGGCTCAAGTTTGTCCTGGTTGAAACCACGTGTCCTAGAGGAGCCAGGAATACTTTTGTTGCTTGCGCACCTCGCTGTTCTGACATAGCTGTGAGTTATAGCCTTCTTGCTAATGGCAGCCAGACGCGTGCGCTTTGTGGCTTTGATTTGGTTCTGAACATGATTGTTTTTCTCCAAGCATCACGCCTTTTGCCAAACAACCTATTACAATTTGCACAGAGAACTGGGACAACTTGAATGCGAATTATATCCACCAAAAGTAAGTCTACAATTAAAGCACTAAATCTTTGTAGAGATGGCGCACTTCATTGTTCCTCTAATCCTCAGAATACAGCGCCGTATCCGACTGGTGTGCCAGAGCCTGTGTGCAAGCCCTTGTTCCACCAAAGTCCAGAAGCTTGCGTCTGCAAGGACCGGCTAAGCAAACCTGATCCATCTGTCCACCACATCTGTCCCTTTCCACTGAAATGATATCAACTTGTAAATAAAAATGTATACTTAAGTAATCTCATCCAAGAATTAAAAAAAAAAATCATTTTACAGTTTCTCTATGTTGTGTTAGCTTTTTTGCCCCTCAAATGTTTTACGTTGGTCTTTAAATCATTTGTTGACCACACTTGTAATTCAAAAAGCTCATTGTAAGGTGCTGTTGAGTTTCCAGTGGCTCTGTTGGAATGTCACTGATACTTTTAACTTTTCACAATTTCTCCGATTAAATCCTTAATACATCCCAGGCTGCAAGGAGGGATAGATGCCACTCAGACCAACTTGGCAGTATCATCACACTCTTTACATTCAATCAAGGCACCAATGTCATTTGTACCACGGCAGATAGACATGTTTGATGGAAGGCACTTAAGCCCCAAAAGGGCAACCATAAAATTGTGGGGAAGGGGGAAAAACGTAATCCACACAATCAGCTATTATACTGTTTGCCTTTATTGTATTGTAGATGGGGCGGTCGTCCTGGTGGAGAAACTTTTTTTTTAGTTCTGGTCAAAGGGCAGGTGCATCAGCACAGTAGTTATGAATGCGTGTTTGATTTCTGAACTTGAGCCGAAATTGTGCTGGTTCACGTGTAAAGTGAATTTAAGAACTATCTTCTAAGCCCTACGCTATAAAGTAATTTTCAATTGCACATGATTAAAATGTGTTAAAAGTAAAACGTGTTCTGAGGAAAGCAACAAAATTACATCGGTTTATTTCATAAGCAAATGATGTACTCTTTCAAACTAAATCCAAATGATTTATGCAGTGTATTTTTGACTCTTGTGACATTCATACGTGACGTAATTATTAGCAGTTAGTTACTAGGTACTCTATTTTTTTAGTTACTCAAGTAGTTATATTGACACTTCAGTTTTATTTGAGTTCTATTCGAAAGCAACTGTACAGGAGTACAAATTTATGGATACACAACCTTTCTAAATTACTCTTTTCCCCGTAAGGTCCCTGAAGGTAGCATCACGCCTAGCCGCAGAGGGAAACACAGCTACCCACAATCCACCCGTGACGCATGCGCGTTACGCTTCGCGGCCCAAAAGGCGTTGCTGCTGGCTTAGTGTCCGTCCGAAAGATGCGTCGCACCCCGGCAGCATCAGTATCACCTCCGCGGTGTTAACTCCCGGAACGCGGGACCGGAACCAGAAGAGAAACCGGCGTCGCTCTTTTGCGACTCGACGGGGCCAGTAGTGGAGGCATTAGTCCGGGATAGCCGAGATGGGAGACCAGAAGGTGAGCCCGAGCCGGAGGAACAGGTGTTTCCGACTGGGGGAGGACGTTTGAGGGCATAGCGTACAAAGGAAATTAGGCAAGAAGGCGGACTTTGTTGTTGGCCACAACTTTAAACGAGTGACCGATATTATGTTTCAAAGTGTGTTTATACCATTATCGTTTGTGTTAAGTGTAATTGGCGTCATAGGTCAGGAACGGGCGGCCTCTCCCAACATGGACGCAGTCTTCAACAGTGACTGTCTACCCGGTTTTTAGATGCTACATTGACGGGGACACGTCATGTTTGTTGCTGCTAGGTTTTTTTTCAATATTTTTCTTCGGCTTGTCGTTGAATGCGGTTGCTCCACTTCAATGGCTGCTCAGCTGCATGATTAAATTATGAATGCGCATCCTTCCGGCCGTGAAGTGGCCTCCTCGGTGCTCAGGTCAGGCGACGTCAGCCAATCAGGACAAAGAATATCCATCACATGGCCGAAGGAGCCTCCAAGGCAACGTGACTCACCTAAACGCGTCAAGTAGGACACACGAATACATCAAACACGTTTATTTTAGTCCCAGGTACAGTCCCATAAACCTGGGAAACACTCACTTTCATTCAAGCATAAATAAGAATACTGCCTATTTGCAGTTTGCTCGTCACGCATGCGTCTCGTCACGATTTTTCCTGTTGCAAAGGGGGACACCGATAGGGCGTCTCCTCCTCCCACAGAAAACACCATGTCTACCAGAAATATCTGCCGTGTGTTCCACGCCGTCTCAAGCTCTAAAATGCCACAGCATGGCACCAAAGCCCTAGACAATTGGAACGTAGTGAGGAGAGTCAAGGAATTATGTTGACGTTAGGATGTAACAATACCACTTTTTTTAGACCGAGTACGAGTACTTACATTTAAGTACTTGCCCATTGATAGTAAGAATAGATCAATGCTTTGCAATTGTGAAGAAAATGTGTTTGGTTTTAGTAACATTTTTTTCAAAAACGTGAATTGTACTCAAATGGAAAGCATCAGACTTATCAAAACAGCACTCGCCATCTCTCCAAGGTAATTATCTAAGTTCTTCAGATGTATAAGAAAATTGCAAATGTTGAAAGTGCTCTTCTTCACCACTACTCGTAACAATTTTACAGAGCGCAAATTGCAGTCGGCTATAGTGTTGTTGTCAGTGTTTCACCACTCAAGTCCTATTCCACCTGCCCAAAACATATACCTGTATCGTTATGTTTGGCTTCTACTTTGGTCCACGCCGACAAATCCCTGAGAATGCTAAGTTAGCTTGTCGCGATAGGCACTGACTGTTTATCTGCCAAATACAGTACAGTACTTTGTAAATATGTTCGTTTGAATTTAAGGTTTACATTGTTTTAATGATCAATAGTTTGGACATTCAATGATTAATACGTTTAATCGCATTCGGTGTTAAAGTCAACAAAGTCTTTAAAGAGGCTTTTATTTTTTTCCTAAAGGATTCATGTTAATACTTGATTGACAATTAGTCACGTTAAAATGTTTTATAAAGCAAAATTGGGGCGCAACTCTTTTCTTTCCTGCAGGAGTCGTTGCGTAAAATCACCCACACGCTGGCCACCAAGAATGAAGAGATCTCAAATTTCGTCTGCAGTCTCAAACAGAGCCTGGACAACCTGGAGGTAATGACATACGAGTGGTGGATGAATGAACACGGAAATGAATGTGGGCAGTCATTTCTCCTCCTCCACCAGGCCAACTCTACCCGAGTACAGGAGGACCTGGAGTCTGAGTTCAACTCCCTCCACTCGGTTCTGGATGAGATGAAGGAGAACATGTTGACACGCATTAAACAGGAACGAGCCAGCCGCACATACGAGCTGCAGGTAAGCATGTACACTCACCAGCCATAACATGAACAGCTGCTCAAACCTATGAGAATGGAGATTCACTCTTTCTGTACTCACAGAGTACTGATACCTCTACTCTAGTACTTTTGATATATAAAATTTAATTTCACACAATAACAAAGTATAGCGCCAACCATATATTTTATATTTTATTTTATTTTTTTGCTTTAGATATTGGTGGCTGGTATTGGGGGGCTCCATGAGTAGCCGATAGCTAGTTTCGGCCCAATACGATCCCTGGTATTGGTACTTACTATACGCCCACAAGGGTATAACATTATCCTTGTCGTCAGCACCACAAAGTTCACAGTTAAAGTCGTTCAGGTCATCATTCGCTGCTGTAGATGTTAGGTGAGCCGCAGAAGCGGCCTTTAAATTGTTTAAAGGAACAATTTCTTGTGATTTTTATTTTTGCAGGATCAAAGATAGTCAGGAGAAATGTATCGGGGTAAAAATGGAAATTCTCAGAAATGTAAATAATGAAGTAAAGGACAGATTGGGGAAAGTTCTACAGGAGTGCATAATGAAGAGTGTTCATACAGTATTCATTTACATTTTACAAGCCTGTATATGAGTTCATCCGATTTGCTGTTTGACTCTGATTGAAGATGTAGATTGCTATATTACAGCACATCCCTTGGTGTAATGCCTGCCTATTTTTTAGCAAACATAACATATTTTTGTGTTTTCACTCAGAGTCAGCTGAGCGCCTGCTCCAAAGCGCTGGAGAGTTCGGAGGAGCTGCTGGAGCTGGCCAATCAGACGCTTTGCTCCTCCGGAACGGACGGCTTCACACAGGTAACTTTTGCAACTGTCGGCCTGCGGTGAACTGACATAAAACAGACAACGCTTTTCCCCTCTCTGGCGTCACCGAGCCACCCGCGACATGTTTTGTTCTAAATGTGATCTCAACAATCATTGGCTCCAAACTCAGTTGTCTCTTCGCTTCGTATCTCCTCTCTCCTCCTCTTCCCCTCCAGGCGGCCAAAGACATTAAGGATAGGTATTGTACACAGCCATCCATTGCTTCCATTTTGTTCTTTTTACCCTGATATAACCAGCCATTTCGTTTGATAGCGTGCATGTGTTCCAACATGTAGTCATCCTTTTCTTAGACAATAAGCACTTTGGTAACTTTCCACTCAAGAGCCTTTTTGTTGTGGTGTTGTACCGTCTCGTGTCACCCACCCCCCAGCCCCCCACCTCCCTGGATGAATGCTCTCCCTTCTAGCTCCGCCTTCCAGCGCCCATCAAGGCGATGTGCTCAGTGGTAGTCCTGGCTAGCGTCCATGCGTCTTCCTTATGTTTTCTGATTCTCCTCTCTTGTTGACAGCGTGACGATGGCTCCAGCCTTCCGCCTCTCCCTGAAGGCCAAGGCCAGTGACAACATGAGCCATTTGATGGTGGACTTCAGCCAGGAGAAGGCCCTGCTGCAGGGTCTCAAATTTCTTCCAGGTCTGCCTTCTTTTTTTTCCAAATCGTGTCCAGATCTTGCACAGCAATACAGTAAGCCCCTGCTAGTACAGGGACCAAGCCCTGCCGCAAATGGCACTAAAAGGCTAAATAATTTATTAGCTTGAGCTTTTCAGTAGCAACTCAGTTAACAGACATCTAGCCAAGACTGTCTCTAACTTCCCCGAACAATATGGGCTAAACCTGACCACTCCCAGACATGCAAAGATCTTAGAATCGATAAGAATTATTAAACACACCAATTCTTACCACAGTCCTATACCCAGGGTTTTGGCGCCATCTAGTGACATATTGGCTCATTTTTGGCACTTTCCTGGTGTCCTTGAAGGAAAAACTTGTCATAGGTTTTGTCTAATTGCAACCCAATTTAAGGCACATATAATAGATGCGCTACATTAAATTGAGTTTGTTTTTTTTTTTTAATTTTTATTTATTTGTTTATTTTTTTGTGGATGGAGCATGGCAATTAAATTACATCATAAAACAGTCCTTGAATAACTTATTTCGAGCTCAGCCAAAAACAAATACGCAGAGACTTCAGATCAGTGCAGATCCAAAGGATTAATTCCACTGGTGGAAATAATGATATAATGAGTAGTATAATGAATTAAAAAAAAACACACAATTTTACCAATCAAAAGCTAAATCACATGCATGTTGAAGTTATTCTTTTTTATAACTGTTTGTTAGTTTAAAGCTTTGGTGGTGGTCTGCTTAAGTCCTCCGTGATCTTTTTTTTTTTTTTTTTTGTCGCAGTTCCTGCCACGCCAGAGATCCAGCTGTCCGAGTGCCAGGTGTGTGACAACACTGTGACAGTCGTCTGGACACTAGCGGAGCCCGACAGCAAAATAGACCACTACATTTTGGAGCATCGGCGTACCAACCACGAGGGTCTGCCACGCATCAGAGAGGACTATCCCTGGATGGTTGTGGAGGGCATCCGGGAGATGGAGCACACGCTCACAGGTCAGCGAAGGATTGTTAAGACTGGGAGTGGGAATTGGAGAGAAATTTGCAATACATTGTAAAAGACAAACTCCTCTCAATTACCTTAGGTGGTTACACAAAGGAAATTATTATTGTTACATTTTGGGTGCGTTCTTGTCGTCAGGTCTGCGCTTTGACACCCGCTTCATGACGTTCAGGGTGAGGGCATGTAACAAGGCTGTGGCGGGAGATTTCTCAGAGCCCGTTACGCTGGAAACCCACGGTGAGTGCGACGGGGCTCCTGAAAAGCACATGCTTCGACTCTCGACTAACTCCCTTTTGTTTATCCCCCCACAGCCTTCACCTTTAAACTGGACTCGGCCTCGGCCCACCAGAACTTGAAGATAGAGGACCTGAACGTGGAGTGGGATGGCACCGGTGGAAAGATCCAGGATATTCGCAAAGAGAAGACCCGAACCAACTCGCCCATGCAGTCTCCAGCCAGGTGTGGTCTTAAATGTCTGCCAAAAACATACTTGAGATTAATTACCGGTACTATGTTTTTGTTAAACAGGGTTTTTTTTTTGGCGAGTAGATGAAAAAAACAAACGGCAATCGTTGAATTGCGGGCGAGTGACCCACAAATAAGCGGGAGCTCACTACTGTGCTGAAATGTTACACGCAAGCGAAAGAAATTATCTGCATTGATTTTGTCTCAGATTTTTTTGTAAGTCATTTTTTTGTGTTTCATGGATGAGTTTTTAAATTCGTTTTGAATCTTGAACTTGAAAAGTTGGGAAATCCCTGGAAGAAGCAGGTTGATGCAAGTTTGGCAGGTAACAGCAGCCTATGCTAGCCCAAAAGGAATGCTCGACGCACAACAACAACAACACAATATTTGGCAAGATATTTTGTGGTGAGTGGAATGTACGAGGCCTTCATTCCACACACTGGCCACATGTCATAGTCACCTACACATGACAGTGTTGACGTCTAAGGGACTTACCTGAAAGCCTATATCCTTAGTTAAATCTCATCTACGTAATTAAAAAATAGCTTATGGCTTCTTTTGTTCTCCATGAATTGCAACATTTCAATGCGCAAAAAGAAACAGACACCGTCTCAGTGTGATGTAAATTGCATACCGAAAATGGTTCATCAGAACAGATAGTCCCTTGCGTAGCGTACCGAGCCACCCAATCCCAAATGAAAACACTTGCAGCACGGTGTAGAGATAGTTAGGCAGATGTCACCACTAAAACAACAATCAAGCATGTATCTACACTTGAACGCGGCCCGTTGGTCGAGTGGTGAGCGCGTCGACCTCACAGTGCAGAGGTACCGGGTTCAATTCCAGCTCCGCCTCCCTATGTGGCGTTTGCATGTTCTTCCCGGGCCTGCGTGGGTTTTCTCCGAGTACTCCGGTTTCCCCCGACATTCCAAAAACATGCCTGGCAGGCTGATTGAACACTCTAATTGTCCCTAGGTGTGAGTGTGAGCGCAAATGGTTGTTCGTCTCTGTGTGCCCTGCGATTGGCTGGCAACCGGTTCAGGGTGTCCTCCGCCTACTGCCCGAAGATGGCTGGGATAGGCGGAGGACACCCCCCGTGAAGGTGCTTTTATGTGGAATTTTATGCGGAAGGCATTAAGCGGATCGGAAAATGGATGGATGGACTACAGTTGAGTCCTGAATGACCGCCAGGGGGCAGTGCTGATAGCACAGTAATGAATGATTAATCAGTGCTTTGCTGGGACAATGGTAAGCAAAAACGTGTTCTCAGGAGACCCCCCCACTGAAGGGACTTATTAGTCAGGGGCCCAAAGTGGGGCCAACACAGAGTGTCAACCACTCAGTGGGGGTCCCATTAGGGGACACGAGGGCGTGTCACGAGGACGAAGCCGCAGAGCCCCCTTATTTCACGTTGTAAAACATGCTGTAAAACTGTCTACCATTCCATTTGTATGTGCTGTCTTGCAGTGTTTAAATGTCAGTTCCACTTCGTTAACTATAGGGAAAGCTCTTGCGTAACAAATAATATTCCTGACTGCGACGCCAAGTTGGCTGGAACTGGAAAAAGGAGCATCAAAATGATTCTGCTTTCAATAGGTGGAATTGATCCTCTCGGTCAACCATGAGAGCATTTAATCAAAGCCACCATTGTGTCTCCTGTGTCAACAGGTCGGCGCTGATGTCGCCAAAGCGAGCCCCGACGGCCCGGCCCAACAGAGACCGCTTCACAGCAGAGTCCTACACGGTGCTGGGTAAGGCCCAAAGAAATCTGCGAAACAGGGTTGACGTGATTAACGCTGACATTGGGATCACTTTTTACCCGTAGCTGACACAGCCATAGACGCCGGCCAGCAATACTGGGAGGTGCGCTTCGACAAAGAGAGTAAGGCTTTCGCCGTGGGCGTGGCCGTGCGGAGCCTGGGCCGCTTCGACCAGCTGGGGAAAAGCAGTGCCTCCTGGTGCATCCATCTGAACAACTGGCTCCAGCAGAGTCTCACCGCCAAGCACAACAACAAGGCCCGTACGCTAGACTGCCCCATCCCGAGCAGTATAGGAGTCTACTGTAACTACGATGAAGGTGCTTTTACGTGGAATTTTATGCGGAAGGCATTAAATCCATGAATCAAACAACAAGGCCTTATTTGGCACTCAAATGGCTTCAAGCAATCTTTAAAAAGTTTTTTAAAAATGTGAATGCGCCATGTAGGATTTAATTATTGTAAATAGGGCTGAACGATTCATTCAAATTCAAATAGACATCGCGATATAGTAGAATGCAATTTTCAAATCGCAACGGTTGCAGTTCAGAAAGAAATAAAAAAAAAATTAAAAAACATCATTTTGGTCAGTAGACGTTATAAAAACATATTTTTTACATAGTGTATAGATACAGCAACTTCATTGCAGTCCACATGTTTATGTGTCATGGGTTCACGACACACGAAAAGTTGAAGTGATCAAACCACAGATAGGTTTGCTTTGTTCTAATGTGGTTTATGACTTCCTGATTTATGCTTATCCCACACTCGTGAGGTGTAATTTTATTTTAGTGAACTTTTAATGAAAGACTGCAAGTCAGTGTTTTGTAAGTTAAAACAACCAATTGAATTGGATAAACCATTTTCCTACTTCTTCATTTATGGTTCCTTTACCTATAGTGTAAGGCTAACCTATAAAACCAAAACATGTATGCGTAATCAATCTAATATTTAATTGATGAAAATGATGAAAATACACGACAAGGGGATCTTTCCAAAATGATGGCAAATTAAATTGCAATGTTAAAGCGTGAGGGGTGTAATTAGACATTTAAAAAATAATTTACCAATTATTGCATGATGAAGTTGGTCTTAAATTTGATTTTAAATACAATTTAAAAAGTCTTTAAATTTAATTTGCCATAAAATGTAGGAGCCTTCATTTGGAATGGAATGAATTATTCTTTCCAGAGTCAAAGTATTGCATCCTAAAATCTTTACAAAGCATACAGGCAATGTTTCAAGTAACATTTTAACACGAGATATATTCATAGTTTCAGGAAAAAAAACCCTCTTTAAATGCTCTTTTGACCTTCATAACAATGAAGAGCGCTGTCATGCTTAGACGAGGTGCTACTCCACTTCAGGTTGGACAGGGAATTTCTGAATGCCAATACATCTGTCACTTTGGATAAGCACTAAAGCCACTTTATTCAAAGTATGAAAAGCATTCCTTTAAATACAACCGCAGGCGTCTTGGCATGATCGTCGTCATCACCGCCACAGGCATTAATTACTGTTGTCATTTTTTGTCGTCAGTCGCTGTTGCAGACGTTATGTGAGAAGCAGAATCAGCAGCACTTACGAGCATCGTAAATTCCATAAATGTTCATTCTGTTCTTCCTCTTTGTGCTGCACGGTTCAGGTATAACGTGAACAAACAGTTTCTTCAGATTTATTTGGGAGTAAAAATGACGATTAGGGGAAATGTATCAGATTAAAACTCGTTAATCGATATCGTTTGAGTCTATTCTGTTTCAAATGTTCTCCCCCCCCCCCACCACTTTTATATACTCGTAATGGCTGCCAAGGCGTGCTGTCCTTCTTCAACGCCAAAACCAAGCAGCTGATGCACACCTTCAGGACCAAGTTCCAGCAGCCGCTCATCCCGGCGTTCATGGTGAGAAACGATGGGGAAACCGCATGTCTCCAATCTCTCACCTCCAAGGGCTCACGCGATCTCTGCTTGTACTCGTCGGCAGGTGTGGAACGGGAGCTTCTCGGTGGTGACGGGCCTGCAGGTCCCGAGCGTGGTGCAGAGCGGTCAGAGGAAGAACAGCGGCACCAGCAGCTCCAATGCCAGCCTCACCTAGACCGTCCGTCCCTCACTCCTCCAGCCCACCATCAACGCCCCCCTGCATGACTGCAGTCGCCGGCGGTGTTATTCAGCCGTCCCTCGACCCGCCACGGCAGAAGAGTTGGCATCGACATGCCGCACCCACGCCTCACAGGCGCTTTCTTTGCTCTTCTTGCAGGTCCAAGTCCGTCCCATGATTTAGCGCTGGCCGCTGCCCTTTTTCGTAAAGCCCTCCGTCGCTCTCTCCCTGTGCCTTTCTTCTCATTTCCACATCGCCGCTGAGAGAGAGAGATGCCCCTCCCCATTTCACGTTAAAGCATTTGTCAATGTTTCTTGTGTTAATAGTAACGCGTAGCTTATTGTTACTTACGCGCCTAGTCTTATTTAATCCAAATTAAAAACACGCTAACGGATACAACGTAGCGCTGATATCACAGTCAATAACTCTAACTTTGAATCGTACTTAAGATAGCTTAGGCTCTTTTTGGAGCTCTGCAGGTTGCCACTTTTTCAAACATTCTTTAATATTGAGTCAAAAGCCTCTTTTACAAAGAGTTCCTGAAAATGTGACTTGGCATTTTTCCAACATTCTTTAATATTGAGTCAAAAGCCTCTTTTACAAAGAGTTCCTGAAAATGTGACTTGGCATTTTTCCACCTTTGACTTCTACAGAGAACCCAGTGATATTTCCCCAACTTGATTGTCGACAACAACATAGTTCCTGATTCTGATCATCAATTTTTATGTTATTTATTTTTTTATTTTTATTTTTTTAAACACTATCCCATCAGTCATTCACCTCTTTCGTGCAGCGCTCCCGCAACATCCGACCCTGGAATTTATCCACCTTTGGTTTTTACACAGAACCCATTAACAAATCAATGCTTCTCATCAAATCATTTGGGGTTGGCAAAGTATCAGACAGTTACTACTTTTCCAGATCCTGCAAAATTTGACCTGAGTATTTATTCTTCTTTAACTTCGATGGACATTGCTGCAACTCTCAAAAACAACAGAAGTCACTGCTTTTACACAAAGAGCCTGCAAAATTGCCTAATTGGCTCCACAGCTTTAAGAGTCATCTGCCATTGATGCTTTTTGAGTTTTGTTTTTTTTCCAATGATCAGAAAAAGATTCTCCTGAGTGACATTTACTTGCAGAGCCTGCCAGACGAGTCAAAACCTAACACATGGATTCATCTGTAATTAACTTTTGCACGGCACCCAGCTATATTCGCGCAACTTTGTCAACAACAGTCACTGCTTTAATTTTGTGTTCTCCGTAGTCTCGGACTAACCTCTTTTACACTGAGAGCCTGCAAAATAACTATAAGTGAAAATCCCGGCATTTGGCTGCCTTTGACTTTTATACAGAACCCAGCAATATTGCTGCACCTCTGTAATCAACAAGAGTCAGTTCATTTCCATTTTTTGGACGAATACCAATATCAGACACTCACCGCTTTTACACAGAGAGCCTGTGAAATTCTCCCAAATAAAACAGACTGCATTTATCTCCTTTTTGGCATTCACACGGAACACAGCGAAAGTGGTATGTTGCTGCCTTCACACTGCGGCAGCAACTGGTGTGACATATGTTATACAATAGTGCCTTGAGATACAAGTTTAATTGATTCTCAAAACACGTGTTTCTCAATTCATGTTTTCCCATTGAAATGAGAGGAAATGGAAATGCCATTCATCAGAAAAAAAATCAAATTAGTGTAACATATATTTTAATGAGGAAAGCGAGCACTCCTTAATATTATACTTTCTAAAACGTTACAGGCAGGCATAAGAGGCACTTCATAATGATACCATTGAATAGAATGAACATTTTTTTTGTCACATTCCATCTATTGAATGGCCATTGTGTTGCTCTTTCTGGTCTGGCCACCTGGGAGCAGTCTAAGACAGACTAATTAATATACTGTTCGTTGAGACGTTCTATGTGAAAGATAAAGAATATATGACTGTATTGGTATATTGTCTGTCTGCACCGTTCGTGTTCAGTCCAATGTTTCGAGGGTTACATTACTACAACGTTGTTGCTATTTAGCATTAAGCTAGCGGACTGAAAGGTTAAAATTGGTGCTTGTTTTCAACACAAAAAGTGCAATTCTTCTTGTTTTATGTTTGGTTTGACACAAAATTTCAGCTGCGAGTGTCAACTCCAGTCACTTGTATCTCAAGGCATAACTGTACATGTCTGTCAGCAGTAACTTTTCAGCGCAGCAAGCCAGAAAGACTGAGTCTCAGGTGGTAAACTTGATGCATCACGTGGATAATTGACAAGTGGACTTCATCACCCATCACCCTAGTCCATGTTTATTACTTTTTATACAAAACGGCAGTATGGGGAAAAGGTGGGAAAATGCCAGTAGTGAAAAGGGGCTTTTCGATGATAACATTCAACCTCATTTCTTGTCATTATTGCAATTGTTTTCTTTTAGAATCGTGGTTTGTCTGAGGACTTGTACACTGGATGTCATTTCAAGAAGGGATGCGCAAATAGAGAACCAGTAACCTCACTAAACCTCATTCTTGCTTCCAATAAGCACATATTTTTTATTCCCTTTCAATGGAAAGGGTCTGTCTGCTCATTTCAAGAAGGGATGCGCAAATAGAGACCAGTAACCTCACTAAACCTCATTCCTGCTTCCAATAAGCACATTTTTTATTCCCTTTCAATGGAAAGGGTCTGTCTGCATGTATTAAGCACTCTGTTTGTGAACGACTTTAGCCGATTGGCAAGCGCCGAATACACTCTTGGAATTTGTGTGTGCGATTGTCTTGAGTGTGTGAGGGCGCACGATTACCTCCGCTTTGCTTCCTCGTTGCCGGCCCTTTCAGTTTTGGGCTTGGAAAAATGTGCGTGTAGATGCTTTGAAGAAGCACTCCGCTGGGAATATTTTTGTTTCGTCGACACGCTACCCAAATGCCGCACCACATTCTGTAAATAGTTGCTGTTTTTTTTTTACATATTAACCAGTCACCATTCAGTGAGGGAATAAAGGAGTGAGATCACTTTTGTTTCGCCTCGCCATTACAATTGCATAAGTGATGAAATAGATAAAAGATATATATTCAATGAGATAATTATACAATTAAAGCTGCAAGCACTCAGCACACATGCTGTCACGTTTTGCTGTGTGCGCGCATCAATCGGGTTAAAAAGAGCACGATTGAGTGCGAGCCATAGAACTAAAAATATATCACATTTAAAGCTGCAACCACACAGGTAATCAAGTGTCACATGCTGTACTTAAAACTGCAAGTATTTTCTTCATATCACCAATCAGTGAGGTAAAGAATTTAGAACACTTTGAACAAAATACGAATGGAGTCGGTTGCAATTGAATAATCGTTACAGCTAGCACACATGGCAACCAAATGTCACACATGATACGGTAAAATTAAAACAAAAAAATTCATATTAATGTATCACCAATCAACAGGGAATTAAAGGGGTGAGAGCACATTGTTGGACAAAGTAATGTCACCGATAGAAAAAAAATATGACATGATAAAGCCGAAAGTGCCAACGCTAGCCAAATGTCACACCCATTTTTTTATGATGGTATCAATCAGTCAGATCGTTAAGGAGAGAGAAAGCACCTGTGAGAACAGGAGTTGCGACCGACAGAGTAAAAATAGGAAATAGTGATTAACGCTGCAAACAAATGTGCTAACCAAATATAACACGCTGAAGTCTAAATCCTATTTTTCATACTATCCAATTATCAACTCGTGAGGGACTAAAAAGAATGAAAGAATTGTGTTGGAACAAGTGATCGGATCCGACGGATGGTGAAAAATATTAAACGAAAATTAAAGGTGCATGTTAACCAAATGCTACACTCCGTAATGCACAGGTGTCAAACTCAAGGCCCGGGGGGGAGATCTGGCCCGCTACATCATTTTATGTGGCCCGCGAAAGCAAATCAAACATGTCAACTCCTGTGATGCTTGCTAAATTCTCTACCAACATTGAAACTTCTCATATGTAATAAATCAGAGACATATTATAAGAATTTTCTTGTAACCAAACCCATACCTGTCAACTTTTCGGAGTGCCAACCTGTATAAACTACCAAAAAAATCCTTATAACATACCAAAGCATTTTATATGTCAAAATAACGGCAGAAAAAAACCCACGAAATATGAATGATACATTTGTTTCCTTGTAGAACTTGCTTGTACACTACCGAAGTATGCAATGAATACTCTGCTGTTTTCAACTAGAAACCACGTGATTTACTGGAAAGTTACCGGAAATGAAAGCATTCGAGTAGACTAGCACCATTCTGGGCAAAAGCAAACAGAACTACCTGTTAGGGGGGAAAAAAAAAAAAAACGAAATTTTCAGAATCCGTATGATTTGTGCGATATGGCCATATACGTAAGATTCACCACAAAATCCGTATGAAATATGGCTAAACCGTATGAGTTGACAGGTATGCCAAACCCCTCATTATAGTAACAAACAATAGTTGAATAAATTGTTATTATTGACTTATTAAAATTTGGTTTGAGTGAACCACTGAAATGGTAACTAAAATGTGGCCCACGACAAAAATGAGTTTGACACCCCTGCTGTAATGTAAAAACATTTTTCATATTAATCTATCATCTATCAGGTACTAAAGAGGTAAGACAACTTTTGCTGGAACAAAAGAATGACAAAGAAGTGTGAAAGGGTAACACTGAACAGGCCACTGTATTCGTCACGTCAGTCGAAAATGAAATTAAAATTCCCTTGTTTCTCCATTGCTTCACCCATCTGCTGAAGTTGATGAAAACCTACTTGGCAGAGATAAGTCTGTAATTACCCTGTGCTTTGCTCCTTCAGCTTGATTTATGGTTTTTTTTTTTTAATATAAGAATCTGCCAAGGCTGAACAATGTAAAAGAGAGAGAGAGAGAGAGAGAGAGAGAGAGAGAAGCTTCTGCAATCTGCAATATCAGTATTGAATCATTAACAGTCGTGGAAATAATTACTGAGAAATTCCACAGTCCATTGTTCACGCCTCATTACAAACAATCATGAAATTTTGGGGAATCTAATTTTGCTTCACCCTGCAGGCTGTCAAACCAAAAATTAGCTATAACCTTACAGAGGTATGCCTCTCCTCCATTCTACTTTAAATTCAGCTGTTTAAATTTGAGGTAAAATCCCAAAGAGTGCAAACAAATTTTCTCAGTGAAGGAAAATGTTTGTTCAATATTGTTTTTTTAATGCCAGCACATATTGGTCCACAAAACACGCAGTTACATCCATAACTGTTAAATGAGAGTGAGTTTTCATCAAAAATTTGACATTGGCCATACAGCAATAACAGACATTTTAGACATTCAACCCAAATCCACAACCACCTTTCAAAAGCCAGGGCTTACATACTTTGAAATATTATTATTTTTGACAGAAGTGCCAAAAATTGAAAGTTCCACTTGTTTAAGTGGACATGTGACCGCCATTTTACCCCAGAACTAGCAACATTTGGATTGTGTTTGAACTCTCTCTTTCTCTCTCTCTCTCACACACACACACCTACCCACCTACCTATCCTACTTACAGTATCGATCTCGGCACACAAGTTCTTATGTCACCTCAGCGGGTATCAGTCAGAGTTACAACACGCCGTTATCAAGCTGCCTATTTTTACACCTCGAAAAAAGGAATCTTGACAGTCAACTTGTGGATACTTGAAGTTTTTCGTTGACAAGGCTGCATTAGAGCATCTCATTGTCTGTCACGGTGTGGAAAAGTCCGTCGACGACTGATTTTGAAGCCTCGTTTTATATACATAGAGATTTTTTTTTTAAAAAGATCAGGGTTAAGTCCGGCTCCAGGACTTTTTTTTTGTATGCCAAACCCCTCATTATAGTAACAAACAATAGTTGAATAAATTGTTATTATTGACTTATTAAAATTTGGTTTGAGTGAACCACTGAAATGGTAACTAAAATGTGGCCCATGACAAAAATGAATTTGGCACCCCTGCTGTAATGTAAAAACATTTTTCATATTAATCTATCATCTATCAGGTACTAAAGAGGTAAGACAACTTTTGCTGGAACAAAAGAATGACAAAGAAGTGTGAAAGGGTAACACTGAACACGCCACTGTATTCGTCACGTCAGTCGAAAATGAAATTAAAATTCCCTTGTTTCTCCATTGCTTCACCCATCTGCTGAAGTTGATGAAAACCTACTTGTCAGAGATAAGTCTGTAATTACCCTGTGCTTTGCTCCTTCAGCTTGATTTATGGTTTTTTTTTTTAAATATAAGAATCTGCCAAGGCTGAACAATGTAAAAGAGAGAGAGAGAGAGAGAGAGAGAGAGAGAGAAGCTTCTGCAATCTGCAATATCAGTATTGAATCATTAACAGTCGTGGAAATAATTACTGAGAAATTCCACAGTCCATTGTTCACGCCTCATTACAAACAATCATGAAATTTTGGGGAATCTAATTTTGCTTCACCCTGCAGGCTGTCAAACCAAAAATTAGCTATAACCTTACAGAGGTATGCCTCTCCTCCATTCTACTTTAAATTCAGCTGTTTAAATTTGAGGTAAAATCCCAAAGAGTGCAAACAAATTTTCTCAGTGAAGGAAAATGTTTGTTCAATATTGTTTTTTTAATGCCAGCACATATTGGTCCACAAAACACGCAGTTACATCCATAACTGTTAAATGAGAGTGAGTTTTCATCAAAAATTTGACATTGGCCAGACAGCAATAACAGACATTTTAGACATTCAACCCAAATCCACAACCACCTTTCAAAAGCCAGGGCTTACATACTTTGAAATATTATTATTTTTGACAGAAGTGCCAAAAATTGAAAGTTCCACTTGTTTAAGTGGACATGTGACCGCCATTTTACCCCAGAACTAGCAACATTTGGATTGTGTTTGAACTCTCTCTTTCTCTCTCTCTCTCACACACACACCTACCCACCTACCTATCCTACTTACAGTATCGATCTCGGCACACAAGTTCTTATGTCACCTCAGCGGGTATCAGTCAGAGTTACAACACGCCGTTATCAAGCTGCCTATTTTTACACCTCGAAAAAAGGAATCTTGACAGTCAACTTGTGGATACTTGAAGTTTTTCGTTGACAAGGCTGCATTAGAGCATCTCATTGTCTGTCACGGTGTGGAAAAGTCCGTCGACGACTGATTTTGAAGCCTCGTTTTATATACATAGAGATTTTTTTTTTAAAAAGATCAGGGTTAAGTCCGGCTCCAGGACTTTTTTTTTCTCTGAAGCGGTGCTAGAGCGGGGCTTGACCAATCGGTGCGGCGGGCTGATAAAATGGTTCATAAATGTATTTTAACACATAAAATAAAACGCTGTAGGGCTTAAATGGCACTACGCAGATTTCTGATGGGGCTATAGCACCCTTAGCCCAGCTGTGGTGGTGTCCCTGATCAGGGTTGTTAACTCTCTTTTTTACTCTCTCTCTCTCTCTCTCTCTCTCTCTAATCTATCATCTATCAGGTACTAAAGAGGTAAGACAACTTTTGCTGGAACAAAAGAATGACAAAGAAGTGTGAAATGGTAACACTGAACACGCCACTGTATTCGTCACGTCAGTCGAAAATGAAATTAAAATTCCCTTGTTTCTCCATTGCTTCACCCATCTGCTGAAGTTGATGAAAACCTACTTGGCAGAGATAAGTCTGTAATTACCCTGTGCTTTGCTCCTTCAGCTTGATTTATGGTTTTTTTTTTTGGCGCACAAGTTCTTTTGTCACATCAGCGGGTATCAGCCAGAGTTGCAACATGTCATTAGCAAGCTAGCTATTTTTATACCTCGAAAAAAGGAATCTTGACAGTCAACTTGGGGATAGTTTTTCGCTGGCAAGACTGAGAGCAACTCGTTGTCACGGTGTGGAAAAGCCCGACAATGACTTGATTTTGAAGCCTCGTTTTTTTTTTTTATACATTGCAATTATTTCTTTCTTTTTGTTTTTATTTTTATTTTATCAGGGTTAGGCCTGCCTCAAATTTTTTTTCTCTATTTGGACAAAGTAGTCAATGTAAATATCACAATCTTTTAGTACGGATGTGGATTAAAATGTTTTTTTTTTAATCTTCTGTCACAAATCCATATTTTCCATATAACAACCACAAAAAAAATGTCAAAAATGAAATAAAATTAACACACAGTGTCATAATATTATTAATGTTTATTGACGTCAAGTCCAATAATATACATTCAGTAGAAAACCATAGTCAAATCACATTTGGGCTCTATTTACCTCTGTGCCCACTGTCACAGTCACATTATGTACAATTCATGTCAAAACCGGACTGCCAGCAGCTTGTAGACATGCAAGGGACGTTGACAGTGGCCCACCGAAATGCTAAATGTCCTCAGCACATTTGCAACAGAGTGTCCAAGGGAAGGAAGGAAAGTGCAGCAGGGCGTCATGGCGACAGACATGTCGTCAAAAGACGTTCACATTGATTGGTTGCGGCACTGGCGCACGGTTCAGTCGGCACACTTGGCCTTCTTCTCGAACCTCTGCCGGAGTTCCGATATGGCTGCAGGGGCAAGGACATTAACAGTCAATCCACACATTCTCATACTGAGCAGTCATTCAAATACAAAATCTTCTCTATTATTCTTATGGTGCGTTCAAGATTCCGGTTCTGGGGTCATTTATTGGTGCCAAAAGAAATCATTGCTCAGGGTTAGTACTTTTAAGAGTTCCAGGAACCTTGAGTGCCACTTGGCCTGCGAGTGCCAAGAACCTAAAATTTCCTTGAACCCAAGATGGAAATGCGGCTGCACTATACCACTCAAACACAAACTTATTATTAATTGGGCCCTGTGAGCTCTGACGCGCCTTGCGTTTAGATTCCCATCAAAAGAGAGTGCGTACGTACTCTGGACGTGGGGGTCCGGGTGGGTCCTCCACCTCGGCTCCCTGGTGTGTGTAGACCTGCTGGCGGCGGCCGGCGAGGGAGACGGCGGGAATTTGCGAGGGGCGGGCGTCGGAGTTTTCTGCGATTTCCCGGCCGTTTTGTTGTCGGGCTCTGCGCAGACAGCAAATCGCATGCACTTAGACATCTGTTTTCTCTTTCTCTCTCTGTCTCTCTCTATCAATCTATCTAATCCCTTTTCAATTATTTCCATCCATCCGTCCATCATTCAGAACCGTTTTTGACATGATTTGTTTTGCTGCAAAACTTTACTGGCACATGTGCAAATCTACACCATGATAATGCCGGCGTCAGGCCGAATCCTCCGAAGTTACAATCAGGTAAGTTGCATATTTTTATCAGTATTATTGGTCAGCCCACACGTGTGGATGTTATATTTACAAATTGTGTTAAAAAAAAAAAAAGATGATTTTGGAGGTACGAGGATTCTGTCTGACGGCAGCGTACAATTTGGGAGATGTTGCCAGGAATGTATCTCCATTTTCAAAGGCCAGCCAATGGAAATAGTTTAAAAAAATTACAATTAAAAAATAAAAGAGACTCACCTAGCAAGCGCTCCACCGGGAAATCTTTGTGATCTGTGAAGCATGACAACGGTGAGTTAATAAGAGTACAAAAATGAAGACGCCTGCTGAAGAGAACCACACGAGGATAAATACTCACGACTGTTATTCACGTAGACATTTTCCTCCCCGTCTTCACTCGGCACTCTTGGCAAAGCTGTGGAAAAAAAAAACAAACAAAGGTGTCAGTCAATGACAAGCCTTTGACTGGAAACACAATCGCAACAATTGGCCTCGTCAGTGTTTTTTTTTCACACAATTGAGTGGAAAGTTTTACCGAGCCAAATATTTGCATTTTGTTTCTCTGTTGTTTTTGCCCAACAATATTAATTATTTTTTCTATTTATAATGTGATCATCTTCTCCATCAATGTCCAGTGTTTTTTTTTAATATTTCTAAGGCTCTTGCTTTTTTTCTTTTTTTCCAGAGCTATTCTTACATGAAAATGCAACGCACTTTTTTTGAACCTGCTTTATTGCTCAACACATGAATCGATTCGAAGAACATGTAAAACCACAGTAGTTTTTTTCTTCTGTTTTTTTTTTTCTTTAAATGAAATGTCTTCTGATCGTTTCTATAAATATAATCAGCATATACAATGAAATGCTTTACTTTGACATTTGTGGAAATAATCAAATTAATGTGTTATGGACTACTTTCACACTTTGTTTTAGTTAAAAAAAAAAACTAAAAAAAAAAACTCCAGCTATAACAATTTTTTGGGGAAACGTTTTGTAACCGTTTTTACTTGTTCTAATGGGACCTATGTGTGTTTGTACCTGGTTTGGGCTGTTGCGTTGGCAGCGTAAGGTGCATGGAGGCTCCGCGCACCCTCTTCTCTCCATTTTCATTATCCAAGCCAATGTAAGCTACACACACACAAAAAAAAAGAATAAATAAAACGTCATATTTATGAGAACGACACAACAAAGAAAAGACTAAAAAAAGTCCTTACAGATATTTTGCTCATATGTTTCCTCCCGAGCCAGAGGAATCAGAGCTCCTTCTGTCGCTTCCGAGAAGTAAACGACAACGTCGTGCAACGAGGCACACGCAACCTGCACACACACACACACACAAACACACAACGTTTATTTAAAACCCCTTTCAAGGACAGCGGTTGCTACAGTGGACAGTTTATCATGTTATCAGGTTACAGGGTGCATGAAAGGGTTGTTCTATATATAAAGCTGCCTTGCCTTGCCCTTATTAATTGTAGAAGTTACTTTCGCCTTTCATTGTGTATACTTTGGCATGTGGTGCAACACCCATCGCAGACAATGGATAAAAAAACAAAACAAAAAAACAAAACATGCCATTCATTTCTCTCCCGTAATTAAGTGCTTCTGATCTGACGCCAGGTTTCAGCAACGACGCCGATCTACTCACAGGAGTGTCCACTTCGATGGTGAAGCCGTTGTCTTGCTTGCGGCTCACGAGGTAATGTTTGAAGATGGGCCTGATGGTAAGACAACACACAGACAAGAGTTTAACAAATAAATAATAAATATTAACAATCACAATAATAAGAATAAAATAGAGATCCGTGCAGATGTCATTGTAGTGCAATGATTCCCTTTGGTACATATGTAGCGAGTGCGGTTCGTGTATACGTGCATGCGTACCCATTCATCTCTTCCCTGGTGCTGATTGCGAAGCCGGTGCAATTCCTGTTGGGCCTCAACAGCAGGTTTCCCCGGCTGGACTGACGCTCCAGCAGAAGCTCTGCCTCCGTGCGGGACACCGGGTGGAAACAGCTATGTGACGGACCACAACAAGGTTATGATGTTGTCAAAGGCTAACATGCTAGCAGTTGGCAGGCTGACGAGCGAAACAGCAATTTATGACGTGAGATCATGTAATATTCGGTTGTGAAATACTATTTCAAAGTGGCTAATGAGAATGGATCAAATGTTAACCAAACGTTTGCCAAAAAAAAAATCTATATTTAGAGATAAAATGTCCTTTGTTTTCATCTGTGTCTGTTATCACACGTCAGGTTTTTAGATGCATTTATTTTGGTGTGTATGGCCGTATAAAAGAAGAAAGGTCAAACGGTTGTTTGAGAATTTAGTTTACTTCGATTTATTACACAAGACCTAGTGGTCTGTTTTCTTTTGAAACTTGCGCTCAAAGACTCCACCATTAAACCTCAAACTAATACTAAAATTAATAAACGCTCAGCTAAAATGAAGCAATTTTGAAAACAGACAAACAAATTAAAACAAACTAACCTGCTCGAAAAACTGAAAAAAAAACCCCTTAAGAACAACAAAATTCCAACCGAAATAAAAAAATATATATATATTTTATAATGACAAATCCCAAACTATTGTAACCCTGGTTTTCACGTCACTTTTTAACTTAACCGGGATGTAGCAAAACATTACGGCGCATACAAAAACAAGTTTAGGCAGCAGTTCCTGTTAAAGCACTCCAGTTGTTACATACAAAACATTTTGGCTGGAAGTTTCAATTGCAATACGTAAGTAGACACACGCCCTATACAGTATAACACCTACGACCTAAAGAAAATCATATATCTATCATACGCCCTTTCGTTTTCATGTGGTCAATATGAAGACTCACTCTGGCATTTCCTTTGCGGGCTCCACATCAATACTGGGAGAAGATTGTTGGACATTTCGGAGTCTCTCTTTCTCCTTTTTCACCACTTCTTCGAGCATAAGCATCTGGCCTGGCAACAGGTTCAGCATCGACGGCACCGACAGCTGCAACATATACATGACACCTCAACTTCATGTCACACTTCAAACAATACTGTAATCCATCATCTAGAACAGGAGTGTCAAACCCATTTTTGTCACGGGCCACGTTTTAGTTATCGTTTCCCTTGGAGGCCCGTTATGACTGAAATCATATAAACAAGTCAAGAATAACGGTTTATTCAACAATTTAAGTTACTGTAATGAGGGGTTTGGGCAACAAGAAAATGCTTACAATATCGCTGTTATTTATTACGAATGAGAATATGAATTTTGGTCCAGATTTTTAGCAAGCATCATGTCAGTTGACATGTTTGATTTGGTTTCGCGGGCCACATTAAATGATGTGGCGGGCCAGATCTGGCCCCAGGGGCCTTGAGTTTGACACCTTTGATCTAGAATATCAATAATACGAGTGAGAAATGAAGCAAACCTCAGACACAGATTGAATGAAGCCCTTCCACAGCTCTCGAGCTTCTGCATTCGGAGCCTGGAAAAAAAACGATTTATTGTGAAATGGACGTTCATGCGTATGGATCGATTGCATTTACGTATTCTAGTGCAGTATTTTCCTCACAGAGAATTTGATGTCGCTGTCTTTGGTCTGGAGGTTCAGTTTGGCTGCGTCCAAATTGTAATCCACAGTATTGTCGTCTGTTATCGTGATGGGCCCGGTGAGATCCATTTTTTCAATGTACTGTCAAAACACAGTTCAACATTCAGGCTAACATGCTAACAGTGCAATTTCAACACGCTACAGGCAAATTGAGGAGGATTTTACATCTTGACAGTTTCTGATTTTGGTCAGAAAATAGGCAAAAATGTTGATCGCTGTTTTTTCAAAGTAAAAGCAGATATTTGCAAAAGATTAACCCTTTATCTAGCTAGTTATCAATTATTGTGATGACCTGCAATGCTAACATTTAGCAAGATTGTACCTTGATTACAGAAAACACTCAGAAAGATGATGAAGGATTTAATGTTACACTCGCTGGTCATGTACAGTTTGAAATAAGTTTAAATCCATGTTACTTACATCAGTGTCCCTCTTGTCGTTGAAGAAGTAAAGCGTGTTGCCGCACAGACAAGTCCACAGTTTGCGAGATTTCTACAGTGGCAGCCGGAAGGAGATAGATAAGCGATGATGGATATCACACAACGAAAATTCCCATAAACGAACGAGCCAACTTGGTACACTAAAATAATGATGAGTGTCGGAGGAAGATGGGTCGTGAATTATGTGTCATTATCATGAACTGCGCAAAATGTTTCCACTGATAGTGTCACGCATGTCATTATGTGGTTACAAAATTTAAAGTGCCATCTTATCTTGGATAAGTGTCATGTCTCATTACGAGACAAAATTGTTGGACCAGTTTTACAGCACGATGTGTGAGTTGTGTTTCTGTGCAGTATACACTATTTACAAAGTCTTACGAAAGTATTAGCCCCCTTGAACTTTTTCACATTTGGCCACATTTTTCTGCCATTACATCTGCAAGTCTTTTGGGATGTGTCTCTATCAGTTTTGCACATTGAGAGACTACAAACAGCTCCGGCCCAGGTACAGTTGATGGAGAGAGAGCGTTTGTGAACAGGAGTTTTCAGATCTTTCCACTGATTCTTAATTGGATTCAGGTCTGAACTTTGTCGAGTTTTGAATTGTTGGAGATTTTGCTTTAGATTCGCCACTTTAAAGTCTCTGACATGTAACGGTCCATACAAAGGCCCCATTTTGCTGGCACGTTTCCCTGGCCATTTGCACATTAGTCAGTATTAATGTGGGTAGATAATTGACATTTAATTGCATTTGCTGTCCTGTAATTGCATTACTCTTATTGTTTTGATGCGTATTGCAATCCAGTTTCCTCTTCCTGCACTACCGTCCCCTCTGTTGCTACTCTTCTGTGGTTTCGTCTCACACACTCACCCAATAGAAAAACCAAAGAAAAAACATGAAAAGCCAAAGAACACATATACTGTAACACATTTGTGCCAACAACCCACATGGGGACTTTAGTGGGCTAAGTCCGTTTTTGTCATTAAAAAAGTTAGACTTAAAAAAAAAATTCATCAAGCCTGATAAAGATTCTTACAATGGCATTATGAATGCCATCAGACAGCAATTTAACCAATATTTGGAGTATTACGACCACTCAGAAATGATGCTTCAATGAGACTTTTCAAAGCAAATACAGTTTTTGCACGCATGCATACATTCGGACAACATCATTTATCAAATCAATAATGTGAAATGGTGTTGTTGTTTTCTTTTTTTTTTTTTCCTTTACAATTCTGTGATTTACTCAAATTGGACCATTGGTTTGAAATCATGACAAAATGAACCGTTGTTATCCAAAGAAACGTTGTTTATATGTCATCATCAACCATTTTCATTTTGGAAAAAAAATGCATACATTGGAAAACATAAAATACAATAGTTTCACATGCATTGATTTAAAAAAACAGTCCCTGATGGTGTAGTAGCACACTCGCCTGACTTGTGTGTGTGTGTGTGTGTGTGTGTGTGTGTGTGTGTGTGTGTGGGCAGCGTGGGATCGGTTACCGCTCATTGACGGTGTGAATGTGGGTGTGAATGGTCGTTTGTCTCTCTATGTGCCCTGTGACTGGCTGGTGACCAGTTCAGCGTGTAGTCTGCCTCCCGCCCAAAGTCAACTGCGATAGGCTCCAGCAACTCCCCGCGACCCTCTTTAAGGATGAGCGGTGTTGGAAATGGATGGATGAGTTAAAAACCAACAACTTACATTTTTTTAAAAAAGAATACAAAGATTGCATCAAATGGACCAATGGGCTTGAAATCACAGCAAAATGAAGCATCTCCAATTTATATGTTAATTCCACCCATGCATTTTCTGACCCGCTTATCCTCACTTGGGTCATTCATCCCATTCACCTTACCTTGTCTTTAAAGGACCTCTTCTCCAGATAGCCTTCATAATAGCAATGTGGCACCATGCTGAAGGGCCGCCCTTGTCTCCTGTTCATGGTAAATGTTGACTCTTCTGCACCTTACTCACACATCAACACAAAAGCATGTCCTCGTTCTGACTAAGAGCCTGGCGCTCGAGTGAGGCAAAGATATAGTTTGCTCTTTGACTTGCGATTGGTCCACGGGACGTGTGTATGTGTGTAGACACATCCCACAACTTTCTTTCCAAAACGAGGAAAGCACCTGATGTCACAAAGTTGCAGAGCAAGTGCAACTGGATTTACTCGCTTTTTTCACTCCAGTGAGCCAGCAACAATAGACATTGTAATGCTTATCTAATTTCTGAAACCATACTTTTCACACAAACATAAATTAAATGAAAACGAATGGTTGTGCACAGTATGTATGGTTATACAGTAAGAATTGCTTCGACAAATTGTTGCACATTTTAGTGAGTTTGTACAAAGTGTTTTATGATCATTGTATCATAATATTTAATAACAGGTTGCTGTAGCACATTTCAACATTTTTCGATTCCCGGTCTGGCCTTCCTGTGTAGAGTTTGCATGTTCTCCCCGTGCACGTGTGGGTTTTCTCTGGGTATTCTGGTTTGCTCTCTCATTCCAAAAACATGCAAACTTGTCCCACGGGGATAAATAAAGTTTTCTGAATCTGAATCTGAATCTGAATCTGAATGCATGGCAGGTTAATAGGTTGTCCCTAGGTGTGAGTGTGAGCGCAAATGGTCGTTTGTGTATGTGTGCCTTGCGATTAGCTGGCAACCAGTTCTGGGTGATGAACATTGATATTTTCTTCCAAATCTCCTTCTTAATTTTTAATTCACTATTTAGTTTTTATTTTCAATGTGCATTTATTTTGTCAATTTTTAAAAATTATTATTTTAGTTCAGCATTTTAACAATAAAAGTCATGTTTTTTTGTTGGGGATTAATTTTTTTTTTAAACACTTCAACAATTTCTCAATGGTCCTTTTCATCATACGTTGATGTTTCCAGATTGCAAACGGAGAATACGTTGATGACGGAGAGCTTTTCCGCTGTCGTCGGAATGTCATGTGACAATGTATCACCTCATGTTTCCGGCCGGTGACGAAACTGTGACGTCACTCTGCTACGTCCTTGCGCAACTGATTGAAAAACGGACTGACAGACGGACAGACCATCAATGACAGTATGGCGAACAGGGATGACGAATATGATTTCTTATTCAAAGGTAAAAAAAAACAAACACACAAACAGTAACAAAAGAACTGCTTCTTTTTACGTGGCTCGATTAGCGACATCAGGCGATTAGCATGCGTGCTAACTAGCATCAGGCAGCTGTTGGTGGCGCAAGCTAATGGCAACTAGCCGCTCCGTTTTTTTCACGACCTCTTTAACGCTATGGTCAAACATGTCATCTCGTTCTAACATGATATACCCGACGACTAACTTCGTAAGTCATTGTGTTTGCATTGAACTACAGTGTGTCGTTCATATTTTAGCATTTTACACTGGATGTTGTGATACAGCCCAGCAAGCTAAATGCTAACACTGATTCAATTCCCCAAAACTTTATTTGTCTATTCAATAACTGAACCAATGTGGAATTCGGAAGGCAAAAACAGGCCAAAATCAGTAGACTCTCAACAGCAACAAGTTTGACGAGTTTGTTTTTGTAGTAAGTGGACGTACTTACTCCTGATAACCACAGTGTTGCCTGAGGTAGAAGAAAGCTGAAGGGAGATTTTCTCTTGACTTTTTCTGCCAGTTAGATCATTTCGAGTGCAAAACAGTTTGAGATTGCGAATAGGTGGTAATTTTCCACACTAATGATTTATTTGTCTATTATGTGTCTGAACGATTTTTTTTTAAATAATCAAATTGCATTTTCCCCGCTGAAATAATCTGAAACTGACAAAAGAAAATTACCCAATATAAATCAGACATTGCTTTTGAATTGTCCTTCACCAACATTTACTTTAAAATGCACAAATAAAATCGATTATTTTTGACAGTTTGATTTTAGATTGATGCTGATTGACATAAAAATAAAGTGAAACACTAATAAAAGAGATCTTCCCTTCAGACTTTGCAGCACAATCTTTTGAGGCATTCAATCAAACGAGCATTTTTGGCAGACTTGTCATGAGAAAACTGCGATGGACAGCATGTTTCAGCTCCTTCCACAGACATGCAACAATATTTTTAGATGGCCACTTCAGCGTATAGTCCAATGCTTTGCACTTAGCCATTCTTGGGTGTTTTGGGTCATCAACCTGAGACCAAGCTTTCTGACACGAGGTAGCATTTATATACAGTATATATATGCAGTAACAGTAGTTTTCTTTTCTGCACTATGTGTGTGCTTGACAAAGCAATGGCCTCATTAAATGAACTTCCTCTGTCTCGTTCCACCATGGTTCCTTGACATCAAGATGCCACCAGATGGCGCCAAAGCAGATTTTTGTTTTTCTACTAGACATGACTGAAGTGACCACAGCAAACACAATATCCAATTTTTATTTTTACTTTCGCAGTTGTGCTGATCGGAGACTCTGGGGTGGGCAAGAGCAACCTGCTGTCGCGCTTCACCAGAAATGAGTTCAACCTGGAAAGCAAAAGCACCATCGGGGTGGAGTTCGCCACCCGCAGCCTGCAGGTGGACAGCAAGACCATCAAGGCTCAGATTTGGGACACGGCCGGACAGGAACGCTACCGAGCCATCACCTCGGCGTGAGTGTCCTTCCTCCCCCCCGGCTTGGCTTGTTGCATTTTGGATACGAGCGAAGGAGCTGACCGTGTTTACCGGCCTTAGGTACTACCGGGGCGCGGTGGGCGCTCTGCTGGTGTACGATATCGCCAAGCACATGACGTACGAGAACGTGGCGCGCTGGCTGAAGGAGCTGAGGGACCACGCCGACAACAACATCGTCATCATGCTGGTGGGGAACAAGAGCGACCTGCGACACCTCAGGGCCGTGCCCACCGACGAGGCGCGGGCCTTCGCCGGTAAAGTTACATCCTCATGCCTCACCCCAAAAATTGCTGCTGTAGTTGGAAAGTAATTGACGACTTTGAATGTTTTTCCTGTTTAGAAAAGAATACGCTGTCGTTTATTGAGACATCAGCGCTGGACTCCACAAATGTCGAAGAGGCCTTCAAGAACATATTAACAGGTCGACACACGCAAAGCTCTAGTTTGTTCATATTAGCTCAACATTTTCTCATCTTCCATTTTCCTGAGCCTCACTGGCTAATCACGGGCATAGGGAATGCCTAGCGAAAATCCGCTGATAATTGACGATTATGCAATAATTTAACACCGATATTTAACATGCTTTTGAAATGCAAAATCACTATGAAAAATAGACCTGTCTTGAAAAGACACAATAAAATGGAAATACACTTGACCAGAAAAAAAAAAAAAAGTTAAAGACAATAAACACCTTACCTAATGAAACGTATTGTTGGCACTTTTCGTGAACACCCCCTGACATTAATTTAGGAAAATCTAAAAGATACATTTTTAAAAAAAGTTAAAAAAAAAAATACTATAGCTTGGAAATAGATTCCTTACCTCAAAGGTGCCCGCTCGCTACTCTCTGCAATTCAGAACATTTGCAGCCGAATGGTTAAAAAGAAATTGGTAAATGTTTGGCTTCACCTTTCGTTGCATCATTATTCATTCAAATGGAGCCACAAGTCAATTTTTTTTCTTCTTCTTTGTTTTTGTCGGACCGCAGAAATCTACCGCATTGTCTCCCAGAAGCAGATGGCCGAGCGCTGCGCGCACGACGAGTCGCCAGGCAACAATGTGGTGGACATAAGCGTGCCGCCAACCAGCGATGGCCATAAGGGGCCCAGAGTGCAGTGCTGTCAGAACCTGTGACCTTCATCAATTATCATAGACCTTCATCCTCATCCTCCACTATGAGGTCGCCTGGAACGAGCACTTTTTTTTTCCCTCCTGTCATTGAAGAAACACGAATGTCGACTGAACCGTGCATTTCAGCGCAGCGCATTCGAATGGCAGTCAAGCAGTATTAGTGGCTCCCTCCCTGTGTCCTTTTGCGTCATGCCAAATATATTTATAAACATTCTCGTTATGTATTTATTTGAACACTTATTGCTTAGAGTTGTCACTTTTTGTTGTTTAAGTTTTCAAGACTGATTTACAATAAAATCACTGAAATGCAAATGAATCACCTCGATGTCAAACTTTATTGGGGGCCAACTGTGAAATACAGTACTAACATTTAGTAACTAGACAAAAGATGTTATTTAATCTAAATAAATTATTTTTAAAATGAAAAAAAAAAAACTAGACAATTATAAATTTAAAAAAGACCACAAACCCCAAAACGAAATATTAAAAATCTAAAAAAAATTGAGTGAACTTAAAATGGATGATGGCAAATGTGCCTGATGTTCTGGTGGTTGGAAGAAAAAAATGGATTTTTAAAAATAGTAGTTCATAAAAAAATGTAGATTATTAAAAAAAAAAAAAAAAAAAAGGAAACAACCTTTGAAAAATAAATTACAAAATTAAAACAAATTAGAGAGAAATAATTTTTAGAAACGTTTTTCAAGGAAATTAAATAAGCGGAACCAAAATGACGACAAAAAAATACTGAACCAAACAGTAGTTTAACAATTAAAAAAAATTAAACACTTAAAAAGCAACCTAATCACTCAGAATTAATTTTGCGGTTGTCTAAAGCAGTGGTTTGGTTCTCGAATGGGGGTGTGTGAAGGCATGTTTGGGGGTACATGAGATTTTAAAATATATATTTAATAAAATATATATATTTAAAACTATTCCCCCCCCACAAAAAAAAAATAATAAGAGCAACAACAAAGTTGCCTCCCTGCCACCAAGAATGAAAAATATTTGTGTAGCCCACACCCAAGTGTCTCCCTAAAATACTGTACAATTTTCAAAAGAAATTATACTCGCGGAACTGTCAAAAACATTTGCCCCACCAAATGCTGATTGCATGTAAATGTTTTCGTATCTGAAAAACGGTTCCCTGACTCCTGATACAAAGGATGGGTGGAATCTCATCACTCCGGTTGTGACAAACACTAAACAGATGCATAAACAAATCCCTCTTAAGCCTCTAAGAGTGATCAACCCACCCCGCTTAACAATCCCACCCAACCCCTTTCGAAGGTGATGTTAAAAACACAAACAAAACGATTAAAAGAGCATTTTGCTCGAGTGCCATACCAAAGCCGGGCTTCTCGCCAAAAGGCGAAGGCGTGAAAAATGTCAGCGTTGCTTTTGTCCCACCTTCCCAATGCCGTTTGTACACAACAGTGACTTGCGGGAGGGAAGAAAAAAAATGGAAACATACCAGCTTTTATAGACAGCGTGAACATTATTTTGGAGTGTTTTAATAACAATTCAACAATATAAATACAACCACGCAGCCAGAACATAAGCTCACTCAACAATTGTTAATTCAAATAAATACAATCAAACACACTGTACTATAAATGAAGAGCAAGCACGTGAAATGATACAGAGCTCTAGACTATTGTTGCTAACGATGAAGTGTTTAAGGCCGTCGGCTAATTAAATACAATTTGATGACTAAAACGCAACTCAACCGTGTCCCGAATGAAGTCCTGCGGCAAGAGCATCTGTGCAGAATTGTGATTGGGGAAACAAAAAAAAAAAAAAAAGGACCCCTTGAAAAAAGCCAAAAATGCTCCTCAAATGGCTGCCTTAAAGCAAAATGGTTGACTTTATAGTTCTCACAACAGACACACCTTAAAAAAAAAAAAAAGATTTGATTGAACACATGCAAAATATCGGCGCATCACCTCTAAGTGTCTTTTTATGACGGTCAGGTCATCAAATTTTGCCACCGCACAAAAAAACAAAAACTCAACTTCAGTGCAACTTTGCATCATCTGTCTAGTTGAGGAGGTTCAAATTTGGTTGAAATCTTGACAGAATCTACACTGGAACGCTGGAAATGGCAAATACGTTTTGCCATTGTAAGTATGAAAAATATCAAGGTTATTTTCACATTTGAAGGCGTCCCAACCTTCAAGCAGCCTCGAATGGGTTCAATGTATCTCTCACCCTGCATTGACTGTCCACAGTGTTCGACTTTTGCGTGGCCTCTGCTCATGTCAAAGTCAACCAACCTCGCAAGTGAACTAAAAAAAAAAAAAAAACAAGGGTAAAAAGAAAGCATCCCCCCCTCCTCTTTGGCTCTCATACGAGACTATCGTCAGAGGGCATGTGGATGGAGGTGGTGGAAAGCAAGGCATGCTGGGAACAAACGACCTCCTTGGCTTTGGGGATGATCAGGTGCACTTTCTGGTCCTTTCTTCTCCACTCCGAGTACAGCTTACAGTGGAAGCGGAGGCACACCTGCGCACACATACACGCGCACGGCATTGTCATTGTGGCAATTCAAAATACTGTCCTGTTTTTGAATCGTGTTACTGCATTAGCCTGAGCACCCAAAAAGAAATAAATAAATTAGCAAATGGGTGTTTTTTTGTTTTTTTAATTGAATGGGGAAAAAAAAAATCCACGAAAAGGCAAATGCCTCACTGCAAATCTGTAAGGGTTTTGTCTGCCCCCCACCCCAAATAATCAAATAGGTGTGTTTTTTTATTGAATAGGCAAAAAAATTCCACAAAAAGGCAAATGCCTCACCGCATATGTGCAAGGGTTATGTCCGCCCCCCCCAAAAAAAATCTAATAGGTGTTTTTTATTAAATGGGCAAAAAAAGCCACAAAAAGGAAAATGCCTCACTGCAAATATGCAAGGGTTATGTCCGACCCCCCCCCAAAAAAAAAAATCAAATGTTTTTTATTGAATGGGCAAAAAAAATCCATGAAAAGGCAAATGCCTCACTGCAAATATGCAAGGTTTATGTCTGCCCCCCCAGAAAAAATCTAATAGGTGTTTTTTATTAAATGGGCAAAAAAAAAATCCACGAAGAGGCAAATGCCTCACTACAAATATGAAAGGATTATGTCCGCCCCCCCCAAAAAAAAATCAGCAAATAGGTATGTTTTTTATTCAAAGGGCAAAAAAACAAATCCAAAAAAAGGAAAATGCATCACTGCAAACATGCAAAGGTTATTTCCACCCAAAAAAAAAAAATCGGTATTAAAAATTGATCTTTAGCGAGCAGTCTGAAAGTGAGCGTAGTGAGGATGAGGATGGTGGTTACCATGGTCCAGAGGCTGTAGATGGTAAAGAGGACGAGCGTGAGCGAGATGAGCCCCGTATTCTGCAGCAGGCTGCCAAGCTGAAGATCGTCCTTGACGCCCTTCAGGCACAACCAGCCCGAAATGGTGGCCAGTGGCGTGACGAACAGGAAGCAGACGATGTCGCAGAACACCAACCTCCTCTCCTCATATGAGCCCGGATCTTGCAGCCACTGTGTGTGGGTGTCATTCAGATTTACCGCCTTCACGTGAAGTCTCCTCGATCGTAATTATCCGGCATACTAAGCATAAATAAGACGACTATTTTTTTTTTTCGGGCCCCGAATGTTTACCTCCGTGAAAGGCCGCAGTCTGCGTTGGATGCTGAAGCGGGCGTTGCACAGCTCGCAGCAGTTGGTGTTGGAGGAGGCCAGCCAGAGCTCCAGGCAGCTCTTGTGCACCGTGGCCAGCGTGCCGGTGCAGTCGCACGGGGACAGCAGGACTTCGGCGCAGCCTCCCTCGTGGCAGATGCGACAAATGGGACCATCGCTGCACACAAGCGCGCGGGCAGCACGGCGATCAATCAAAAGGACACTGCGAGGGTGAACTAGTCCCCTTTTCCTTTTTTTATTTTGGCTTGATGCTACGATGCGACCGACGGCAGAGGAAAAGCGTGACACGGATTTGAAATGAGTGCTGTCCTCAAAGGCCGCATTTTTGTCCTTCATTTTTGTTTTGTAGTCTTGTATAGTAGTTGTGAGTAGTTTTCATTTATTCATCCTTAATTCAATTATATGCGCAACAGCCCCGGGGCGCTTGAGTTTTTTCGCGCCTCGAATGGGCAGCGTTTTTCACAGTCCCGTTTTGTTCAGCGGAGATGTCGGCGCTGTTGGACAGTCTGCGTTGGTCCGGTTGGATGGATGGCTGGTGGAGCCGAGGACGAGAATAGAGGAGCGTCGGCGCGGATGCGCATTTGGAACCGAGAGTCGCCGCTCGGAATTGAAGCGGATTTACAATGGGACGGGAGAAGTAAAGCGAACCAATCTCTTTTTTTTCCATCAAAAGACACTACAGCTTCATGTTTACTTTGAAACTTAGCTTGTAGCAGACATGTGCACATTTTCAGCAAGATGTCTCTGATCAACTGGTGAATAGACACTTAGATCCTCTCCTCTTTCATCTAGAACTGCTTAACAAAGTGCATCCAGGAATAGTGGTTACGATTGCATGACTGTCCGTGTCTTATGTTGTGTTGTGTGATATTATTTTGTTATTTTATGTTGACTGTTCTGTAAAGCGCTTTGTTACAGCTGTTGTGAAAGCGCTATATAAATAAAGATGTATCTTGATTCATTTTCACACCGATAGGATAGGACTGTAAGAATGTTCAAATGTAACCAAAACACTGCCTACAGTTAATAAACCTGAACGTGTCCAAGGGTGTTTTGGTACTCAAACAAACCTTGGCAGGGTTTTGATGACGGATGACGGCGAGTGTCCGTCAACTGTTGTGACCTGGCCGGCGCAGTGTGCCGGCCACTCGCTGCCTTCTCCGCCATTGCTGCCTCCTTCTTCCTCCACGCTCGTTTGAACGTGGGTGTCATTTGCACAGTGACAAAGGGTGTCGGGCTGGTGACAACCGCCCGTCGTCATGTTTAAAGGGTGGCGTCAAGTTTGGAACACGGTGTTACAGTTTCTGCAAATAAAAGACAAATTTGTTCAAGTAAACTACAGCAAGGCTGCCTTAAAAGTAGAGATGAATGAGTTTGAAAAATGTAACACCCCCCCCACCCCCCGCGCTTAATCAATATTGCCAGATGCCAAGCGATAGCACACTGGGGAACCACAATGACATTACGTGTGAGTCTCTGTCAGCGTGTGGCTGATGTGCAATTCGCTCGGGTCCAACGGAAGTGCCACGAGGTGTGCTCGGTGCTGGGACAATTGACAAGAACTCGGCCTTACGTCAGCTGCGGCGTGAGTGCAGTGCGGGCTACTGATAAACAGCTGGCTGCACCGTGATAACCCCCACATAAAAGATAAGATGACGACAGCAGACAAATGTGTCCCGTTTAAAAAAAAAAAAAAAAAAAAAGAAAAACACCATCTAATCCTGTGGATTTAACTGTGATGTTTTTTTAAAAGCATGGCAGATGGTGACAAAAAAAAAACAAAACAACAAACAAAAAAAAAAACACCACTGTTGAATCACTCAATATGTTGATGTTATAAATTAGGTGGATATAAAAAAGTCTACACAGCCCTCATCAAATGCCAGGTATTAGTGATTAAATAAATAAATCTCATTTCAAAAATTCACACGTTCTGCAAGAAAGGCGCTAAAACCAACGAGAAATTGCTGAGCTTGAATTTAAATGCTGAATTCCGGACAGAGCCACATGCCAGTTTTGAGAGTATGCACAGATGTGCAACCTCTTTTTATTTCAGCCGTTTCCTAAAAAAAAAAACATCAAGTCAATTGTCACGTTAAGGATAACATTACAGGTGGAAAAAAATGTGTCTCATTCATCTCACAGCGGTGTGGAGAAAAAAATATCTCAGTACAAGAAAAGTCAGAAAATATTGCAAAGAATGTTGCGAGAAAGAAGTCATGTTACAGTGAGTTGTAATGTAACCTAGCCATTGCAAAATTACTATTAACGTCATGATAGGAGTAAAAAAAAACACCACGTTTATCGTTTAACAAAATCATCAAAATTATACATTTGTAGAATTAAAGTCGTTGGCCAGAGTAAATTCCTATTATTGGTATTCATTCACACAGTGGGGATGAAGAAAAAAAAGATGTAAAACCGACGTTCAAAAAAAACGCTATTTGCACTGTTTCATTCGAAACCAGATTTCACTCCTCAATTCAAAAGTTAAAAGGGGATTAAGAAAAAAAATGTAAAAACCGACGTTAAAAAAAAACGCTATTTGCATTCTTTCACTCGAAACCAGATTTCACTCCTCAATTCAAAAGTTAAAAAACGTCTTTTTCCTGACATTTTCATAAAGTCGTTGGCTATCTGCCGTAAATTTGGTATCGACTATTTACGACTTTCACGTGCAGCAGAGGTCACCTTTGCCATTGCCAACATCACACACACAAATATTTGGCTTTCAATAGACATACATACAAAGTGCTCATCCAGAAATTAGACCGTTGTCAAGTGTAAATATTTGGCTTTCAATAGACATACATACAAGGTGCTCATCCAGAAATTAGACCGTTGTCAAGTGTAAAAAACCCCAAACAAACAAAAAACAAAAACAAAACAAAAAAAAAAACAAAACCCAAACAAACAAAAAACAAAAACAAAACAAAAAACATAGCAAACTAATCAAGACAACTTACCACTTATAAATTTCGTGATGACAATTTATGACGGCATCTTTGTTCGTTTCTGACACTCTTTAATCCACAGTGTTTGGCCGGAAAACGACCTGAACGAAGTGCGAGCTAGCTCGACAAAATTGCGGTCCGGTCGACTTCCACTTTGCTCAGCTGGGGGTGGACAACGCGCAGACTGGACTTGCATCAAAACTCTCCCTCGGAGGCTTGCCAAAGTTGCAGTCCAGAAGGCAAAACACGATGTTATTAAACCAGACCACGTGACTCTTTGGATGACGTCAACACGCACCACGTGAAGAGACAGTCGACCCCCGCGTACTGGCTGTTTGACCCTCGCGGACCCCCCCCCCAATCACCATCTTTAAACGGCCCATGTCGTATTTTGACTTTTTTTTTTTAAACACGACTAAAATCCTTAGCATCCTTATACATATGATTAATATCCCTACAATGTTATTAATAAATACAAAATAATCAGATTTTTTTTCGAGAAAAAAAAAAGACAAAATGGCATCGTCCATTTTTTGGGCGGGGAGGGTGGAATATTATTTTAAAATGTTCGTGTGGTTTTTGTGGAAAACACATTAAAATGATCAGCATTTTTAAAAAAGATTTTTGAAGGGTTGTAAACAAATAGAATTTGTCAATTATATGCAGATTTTCTAACTAGTGGGCATCAACTATATCCATTTGGGGGCCTTTCACATCCGTACTGTCCAAATCTTGAATCCGAATGTTTAACTACCAAGTGTGGATTACTGAACATCCTCCCACTTCATGAGAAAGAATCCTTCTTGACAATTATTACCTAACAATTGAATTACCTCAGTGTTTTTACTGTAACTGATGGGAGCATGAATCAACATTAAAAATAGTTAAGACATTTCGACCCACTGTAAAACGCATTTCCTCGTGATGAAAAGCATCAACCGTGTCAAACTCACTCCACTTTGAAACTCTCATACTGTTCATATTTGTGTATGGGTTTCTCCAATGCCTTCATTGATTAAAAATAATGTTGCTATGAAAAAAAAAATCCACCTTCCAGAAGATGCAATTCTACCCCAAATTCTTAATTTTCATATCAACCGTTTCATGCACAAATAATGATAACCTGTCACCTGACAAGTTGTCCACTGTAGTAACTGCTGTCCCTGAAAGGGTTAAATCAATGCCCGACAACTGATTTGATGCTCTTCACATCCTGTCTGGCATCATAACCACTAGGAACCCGTCAAAGACAGAGAAGTGCATGCCCACTAAGTCCGCATGAATTCTCAAGTATCGGAAGCAAGAAGGCATGAAGAAAATGTGATTGCGTCACAGCAACATGTTCCTGTAACCGACGTCACTTTTGTAGAATGCTACTCCCAACGTTGTGCAGCCAGTTTTGCTGGGAAACGCTGATTGACGGACACGCCGCTCCAAAAATACATTTGTCGTTGGCTTTATTGACGCATCAGCAATTTCCACAAGAAATATCTGACACACACAAGTCATGCACATCCTTCCCTGCATTGGTAAAACACTTACTGGATGTGTGTCAAGACTCTGGTGTGATTCATTTTAGCTTTGAAATGTTACCGGATGTCGGCAATGTAAAAAACAAAAAAAAAACAAACACTGAAATGATTGGACATGTAAAAGTGTGCCAGCTGGTTGATTGGAAGCTTTTTGCAACATTAATTTGATTTATAGAATCTTGAAATGCAACTGTTCATGATTGCATGTTATCTTGCTTTGGTGTGTGCATGTTAAAAAAACAAAACAAAACAAAATGGAGTCAAGACAGTCACGGCCGCTCTGCTTTCGGGCATCATGTCTGCTCCGAGACGGGTGGGAGTCGAAATCCACACTTTCAATGTCTGGGATAGTGAGAAACGCTTCACACCCCCTCGCCGTCGCTCTTGATGCGACTGGGTCAATGGGAATGGGATTGAAGTCAAAGTGAGGAGGAAGGAGGAAGGGATTTCAACCCAAACAAACAAACAAACAAACAAAAAAAAAAGTTCACAAGCTCTGGCAGCATGCCATTTTGTTGCCCCTCTGTCCGTCGGTGGTGGGTGGCACGCTGATGTCTACCACGTTGTTGCCAGGGGAGTCGTCGTGCGCTGATCTGTCCGATATTTGCTTCTGGGACACGATGCGGTAAATTTCTGCCAAGGAGACAAATACATTTAGAAAGGAAAAAAAAAATAATAACAACTTTGTGTGTTTAAAAAAAAAAAAAAAAAAAAAAAACATCGCTCTCCTCTTTACCTGTGAGGATGTTCTTGAAGGCTTCTTCCACATTTGTGGAGTCCAAGGCAGAAGTCTCGATGAATGACAGCGTGTTTTTTTCTGTCACGTAAAGAACAGCACTGAGAATGGGATCATATGGAATATTTTTCATTACATTTTGAGTCAATCGCAAATTTGTTTTTTTTTGGGAGGGGGGGTTAAATATCAGTTTCACAAAAAAAGTATTTAAAAAAATCAAATAAAACATAAAAGCAGGTCACCTTTAACCTACGGTGGCACATGACTACCATCACTGGAAATTATTATCAGAAGTCTGAAATCAGCCGTTTTTTTCCCTGACTGTTTTTTATTTTCATTTTGCACATTAACAATATTAGACAACGACAAGATCCTCTTGTTTTATGTTGTCTTGAGAGGGAAGAAATTTCATCTGTGCTGTATGTTGTACATACAGCACATTTGACAATAAAGTTGTACTTGACTTGATTCTTGATGACATCTAACCCCACCCCCTAAAAAAAAAAATTCTTCATTGTAAAGTTTAACAAAACTAAAGGACTAAAAGCACTGTTAAAGGGTCAAACTTTCTGCCTGTAATTCAGAACAGAAATTATTTTACTCATATATATATATATATTTTTCGGTCATCAGAATTTTATTCGACTAAATATCTATTTTTGCTACGTTTTTTTTTTTCCACAATGAGACAAGTTAGCTAAAAAGGTCCCTAGGGTTGATTGTGAAATTGAAGAATGAGGTTAATTTACCAGCAAAGGCCCGCGCCTCGTCGGTGGGCACGGCCCTGAGGTGTCGCAGGTCGCTCTTGTTCCCCACCAGCATGATGACGATGTTGTTGTCGGCGTGGTCCCTCAGCTCCTTCAGCCAGCGCTCCACGTTCTCATACGTCAGGTGCTTGGCGATGTCGTACACCAGCAGAGCGCCCACCGCGCCGCGGTAGTACCTGAAACCGGTAAATACGGTCAGCTCCTTCGCTCGTACCCAAAATGCATCAAGCCAAGCGGGGGGGGGGGGGGGGGGGGGACACTCACGCCGAGGTGATGGCTCGGTAGCGTTCCTGTCCGGCCGTGTCCCAAATCTGAGCCTTGATGGTCTTGCCGTCCACCTGCAGGCTGCGGGTGGCGAACTCTACCCCGATGGTACTCTTGCTCTCCAGGTTGAATTCGTTTCTGGTGAAGCGTGACAGCAGGTTGCTCTTGCCCACTCCGGAGTCTCCGATCAGCACGACTGCACACAACCAAACAAAAGGTTGTGAGATATATGGGGATGTTTTTATACTGGGGTTCCCAAATGTTTTGACATGTTTCATAGTTCAATAACACATCCAATTCTTGCTCTAATTATTTAAAATTTAAAGATGTGACAAAGCAAAATCAAAGTAAAATTAAAGTCTTCCTTTGAAAGGAGATGCATTTTTTTCCACTTTCACATTTAGGTGTCTTACTAATATCTCTGACATTTTTTTGTCTGCACTGTCAGACGATCAGGAGTCAAGGTGTACCAATTACTACTTTCCTATTAGATGAATAGAAAACCACAAATAGGTGTGGGTGTGTTCATTGTTTTGAGTGACTCTTGAAGTTTCATCATTGTCATATTTAGGATTTAAAATATGAATTTAGCTCGGATTGACTGCGCGGCTCACAAACATCTGTTTTGCAAGGTTAGTGACGTCACTTCAGTGCCGACTACGTCCATGTTAGCTACTTAACACCGTAGCTTGTTTCCCCGGATCGCTTGAGATCATGGCCTCTACGGCAGTTTTAGGCAAAGTATGACCCATGAATATCATGTTAACGAACAACATGGTATCTTTTTTGGAATACTTTTTCTAACGTTGGGCAATTTGCGCGTTTCTGCTCCCTAGGGAGCTAACTTTAGCATTTCCGTTGTTTTGTGTCACTTCCTTGTGTCACGGGCTAATAACGATCGCCAGCGTCGAGCGTTGCTGTTCATCCGCCCCCCGGAGGCCTTACCTTTGAATAAATAATCGTATTCATCATCTCGGTTTCCCATTTTTTCCCCCGCGGTGATTAGCGTCTGACTGTTACTTTTTCCAAATATTGCCCAACGGACAAACTCCGCCCTCAAGCAGGAAAATGGATGCGTCACCACATGGAGCACGTGACATTGAATCAGTTATGTACGTATGTGATTGACAGCGATGTCGACGAATCGGTTGCTTGTAAAGAATTCACGGGACGAATCAATGCAGGAAGAGGCCATTGCGCTGAAACCACGACCCACTTCATAATACATTAGTTTTTTCATCCATTTTCTATTCCGCTTATCATTAATACATTACATTAAATAATTTAAAAAGATATTTTATTTACGACTACTGTACATATGTTTTGTATTACATTTGTATATTCTACTTTTTTAACATATGCATCATCTTTAAAAATGGGGAAATTACCAAATAAATTACAACTCTTGTATATGTTTTATTCCTTAGATATACACTTTTACTTCTTCAGATAACTGGCACAGTACTTTTGTAAAAAACAAACAATTTTTTTTCTGTGCTCTGCATGCACACCACAGATGGATGCCAAGGACCACCGCCCCAGTAGCCCCATCCTTTGCGCCCTCCTTTTTAACAGGGACACAAAAAGTGATTAGAAACTAGATTACTATCATTTATTTTTGGTGATAGTGTGATTGCTGTTTGAGTTAGAAAACAAAAAACTAAACTGTGCGCATTGGACAATTCATAGAACTGCTTTATTTTGCATTCATTCTGATTGAGTCCAAAGACAGACAGACAGACAGACACACACACACACACACGCATACAGCCATCTATTTATGCTCAGGTATAAATAGATGAATATACACAGATATACATAAATACACATTTTTGATATGCATTACAGTAGTTTTTTTTTAAACCATGCTGTCTCTGTAAAGGACTCTTCCTATTGGATGACACACACACAACACACACACAAAACACATGTTGAACAAGTTGGAAGAATCCCTACTGGTTTGCATGTACAGTAAAATCCACCCAACAGCTGCATGCAGCTCCTTCTCGGTTTTGAAGAACATGACTCAGCAAACGACACAGATTGCAATCGTCTCTCGGCCAAGCAGCAAAAATAAAACCAAAGAAAAATAACATTCTCCATTTCCGATGGAAAATATATCTGTATATCTTTCTCTCTATATATATATTTTTTCTTTTTTTTAAAATTATGTACACGTTCTCAGGAGCACAATGATGGGAAAAGAAAAATAAATAGGACATCGTGAGTGAAAGATCCAAGATCAAAATCATCTAATAAGGCAATCTGAAAGGAAAAGGAGGCGAGGACTGCACAAAATATTGCTGCTATGCTTTGCATCTGTGATGACGGTAGATTGAATAGACATCGCGAGCAATGCGTGGGCGTCTGTTGCACATAAAAACATAACAAAAATAAATGACAGGTGAACATTTGTGAGGGTCCGTTAAAATACAACCAAACCACCGATATTTATCACAATCTTTCTATCGATTTTCCTACTGGAAATAATGAAATAATCTGTTTCCAAGTCAAACTCTCACCATCATAAAACTTTTTTTTTTTTTTTAAATAAGTCTCAATCAATTTTATTCATGCTACAGTTCTTAGTAACATTTGAGTATTTGCTGTCAGGTACTGCACTGGCAAATCAAACTAAAATAAAGTAAAATGAGTCACTCAGCATGGACGATGTCAATGGAGAATACTGAACATGAAGAGTATCCAATTTGTTGGCAATAACAACACTTCAAGCTGCGAAAAACCCCTTTATGATGGAAAATAGTCAAAATGCTCATCAAAATTTTGACACCAGAATCACCCCATAGTGGAGAGCATATGCAAAAAGCGTTGTCATTTTGCATCGCCTATTTGTCTTATGAAAAGAAGCTTCCAATTGGGGCTCCTTTGGGCAAATTCCAGAGGAAGAATTTGTCCAAATATGAGCTGCGGAGTTGACACAAACTGTCTGCATCAAACCAAAATGGCAGACTTTCTATTCAATTTGGGCATGGGTCCTTGAGACCTTTTTCTGTGTTCTGTTATGACAGACATGTCCAACCAATGTAGTGTCAACTGATGAAAGTAGTGTCGGGGGTTGTTTTATGATAATGATTATTTTTTTCCCCCCCTAACCTTTCCAAGGGCATTACCGAGTTAGAAATTGCTGACTGCCTGAAAAATGTTGTACATGGATCCTTGAGACTTTTTGGTTTGTCCTGTTGTTGAGTGACATGTCCAACCAATTTCATGTCGCTGAAGAAAACTGATGAAGATCATTATTATTAATTTTTTTTATTCCTCCCTGACTTTATTTAGGGTAGATATTTACCCTCTCCATCGCACCTGATTCAGACGATCCGGATTGTTATCAGGCTTCTAATGAGCTGATCATTAGACTCGGGTATTTCGGAGGAGGGAAACATTTAAAACATACAACATAGGGGCCATCGAGTACCAGAGTTGGTGACGCCTGACCTAGAGGATCACTATGTGACCATATAAAAGGCTAATGGCATGTCTTTTATACACAATCGACAATGGCAACCACGTAGCCACCTCGGGGCAACTGAAGACGAGCCCATGAGATGTTTCTGTGGAATAAGACATGTGTGTGTGTGTCACGTCAAAAACATATAACGCACGAGCATACTTGTACTATGCCACACGGAAACACACGTATCATATGTAAATGGCGGGGACCTCTCTCTGCTACGCCAGTCTGTTGAGTTCTCTCTCCTCTTGAGACAAAAAGATTGCAATTCGACCGTTGAGGAAGGAGGTTTTGGGCTTTGTCCGGACGATCCACTTCATGCCTTTCAGTCACAAGACGGGGTTTACTGTCGGGGGGGAGACAGACAGTGAATGAATTGATAAGTCAGTCGACGTATTAAAAGATATTGTGGCGAACAAGTTAGCATTGTGACGTCATTCGAAATTGCGCCAGACTATAGGGTAAAATCCTCATCAATCTGTCTTTGGACACACAAAATGCTATTGAAAATAGCAGTGATGTCACGGTGTTACAACTGTTGAAGCAACAAGTTTTTATCCCATAATGTGCAGCAACACATGTAGACAGAATTTAAAACTATAGTCATATGTTCTTTATCCTCTGCAACCGATATTAATGTACTTTACTGACTCCGAGAGCTGTGAAACTTTTTTTGTCTGGATGTGTTACAATGCCCCCTGGTGGCCAATACACACACCCACACCAGAAGGAGCTTCCAAATGCACGCCTGAAATCACGATGCACAAACGGTTTAATTCTTTACATTCTGCTATTGATGAATGGTTTTTATACAGCTCAATTATAGATTGCGATTTTTTTTAATTAAAAAACGAATTAATGCCATTTCCATCCACTGCAACGGAGAAAGATACGTAAGAGATACGTGTGAATTCAACATTCAAGTCAGTGCACCACTGTATCCATTATGAGTATTTGTGTGGCAAAAGGTTTTTGCCTTTTTTTTTTTGGTGCAAAAGTTCCTCTGAGGTTTTGTATTTGGAATTGCCTTGCGGGCACAGATCAAAATGATGTGGCGGCCCGAGGGTTGCCCACCCTTGGGTGAAACCGTTTTTTTTTTTTTTTTGTACGATTTAGATCATCTGAGCAGGCTGATGACAAGAAGTGGCATGGTACATGCAGCTTGCTGTTGAAGAGACACACGGTGGCCGCTTGTGCACTAAATAGTCACAAATCGGTGACCATTTGCACCGGGATGAATGCTGCAATGCGCGTGGGGGTGGGGAGGGTTTGATGGACCTGAGAAGCATTAAAACTGCTTAAAATAGAATGTGGAGGATTCTTCCGGCGTTGTGTATTTCTTAGTCGGATGCTTCTCACTTACTGTCTCTCTTTCCCAATCCCCATCTGGCAGGGCCTTAGACTCTGAGCCATAGTGTAGCGGAGAGTAAACCCAGGTCTTGTCCTCTGGAGGCTGTTTTGTTTTGTTTTTTTTTTTTACACGCCAAGCACAGCAGAGGGCGCCAGGGGGACAGAGGAGAGGGCCAGTGGCACAGAGATAAGCGGCGGGCGGCAGTGGCAGGCAGGCAGGAAGAAAGATGCAGGAGATCGTTCACAGGAGAAGAAAAGACAAGACAGGAAATGAAAGTTAGGGATGCATAAAGGGGGGAAATGTCGCCCAGACAGCTCGTGTTAATCCTTGAAGCCAGATGTTGCTCAGAAGCAGTGATAAATCACACAGTGTGTTTGAGTCAAATGTCTTCTAGGAGGTCATGTGCGGTATGAATGATGGGGGATGAAAAAGGGGAAGTGGGTGGGTGTGGGGCGGGTTGGCAGAAGGCACGGCCAGTCCAATGATTGACACATCAATGAAAAAAAAACACCACATGATGTTAGTTTGCTTACCTAGAACCTCCAAAGTCGAAAAAAAAATCCTTTTAGGACAGGTTCAGAGTAAATTGAGCATTGCTGAATGGGTTTTATGGCGTTGTAGCAAATCTAAACAGACTAAAAATATATATAATGGAGCCAAAAAGATGAAGTAGATACACGATTTGCTTTAATTGGCCACATCAAATGATGTGGCAGGGCGGATCTGGCCCTCGGGTCTTGAGCTTGACACCTGGGCTCGAAATTGTCCACTTGTGGGAATTCTCGCTCGTTGAGATGTGTCTTACTATTGATTGTGACCAGTCTAGGGTGCTGTACCCTATTGCTCGTCCTATAATCATCTGGGAGAGACTCCACCTCAAATGCGCCCATTAGGACAAGCACTATTGAAGCTTTTGCTGGAAGCTTTTTTGCTTCCAGCAACAGCTATATAATACCACTACGATGCGTGTCATCCTGCAAACACCTTCTTTTTCCCTCCATGACGTGCCAGAGTCATGGAAGAGATGCTGCTCCACTTTGGAGGTTCCACTGAGCTCCACTGTGGTCTATGTGACTACAAGCCGACTGCAAAAATTGCCCCCCCCCCCCCAAAAAAAAACAAAAAAAAAACAGAGGTTCTAATCAATTCTAATCTAACGTAGAAGCCAGCCACCACGTCTGAAGCCAGCCCCATCTACAGCTCACTTACAGGCCACCCGGACCGCCATTTGCCCCTCTGTCGGAGCGGTGAGACCACCCAAGTCCGTCCGTCGGGCAACTGACAACATCAACAACGGGTGGAAGCGGAAGATGACAAATGGACAAAGATGTGAAAAGAAGAGAGAGAGGGAAAAAGGTGACATGACTAGGGCGGCATGCTGAGGCGAGAATGGAAAAGAAATGACCCCTCTGGCAACGCGACACGGTTAAGTGATTCATAAATGCAAGGTGATAAGTCCTGTACCATGCAGTACACAGCACACAAGTAAGAATGATCTGGCTTTCTAAAAATAATACGACTCAGTCTTGATGGACAGTGTTCGAGAGGTTTTAAGGCTTATTGTTGTGGTTGTAGGACTGCATGACATGGTACGAAGAGATGTGAAAGACAGACTTCACAGAATAAGAAACATGTCCAAGCGGGATGCAGTGCAAATGTACATTGCAGCCACAATCATTTCTCAGCATCGAGACACATACATTCTACTTTCTCACTTCCGGGTTGGCATTTCTCTCGCACATAACTGACGCAACAAGCCGAGATTGCTCACTTCTTCTTCTTCTTCTTTTTTTTTTAATCTTCAACTCAAAAGTTGTGCTGATCACAAATCCATATGAGACGCCATGCTGCCATCAAGTGGCGTCTGCTTGTCATTACAGTAATATCGAAGCTTGAATTTCACAGTCAAGCTGGGTAAGACAATTTTCTACAGCTGCTTATTGAAAAACGTACTTGACGAACATATCGAGGGGTGGCAGTAAACAGTTAGATTCCAACTGACGTATACAAATGTCCACAATAGTGAATGAGTTAAAAAAAAAATCAATCATTTTGATTGTTGGTTTGCAATTTGACATAATTTGTATCATTTTCAACTATACTGAGATGCACATGCAGATGGGAGCGATATATTTTCCATACTGTATGTTATAATAAGAATTTTTTTTTTTTTTATTGCCGTTTCTGTTTTCTGTTCATCTTTATCTTGTACCCATCATAAGGCTAAAAAGGGGCTCATAAGTGTGCATCTGAAAAGCAGCAAGGAGATTGGCAACATGCTGTCATCACTGCACTCAGAGCGAACCGCACAAATCGTCATACCCGCTTAAGAGTGCCACGGTCCACCATTATGCCGCCCCCGTCTGTCAACACTTCTGTGGGAGAGCATTACACAGCCTCAGCACTTCATGGAAGCATCTAAGTGTAGCGTGTGGTCTTACAAAGTAGATGTCCGTGACCGGGACGTCGTCCTCGTCATCCACCGAAGCCTGGCTGGTGCACCCCGAGCCCGACGCGTGGCTTGCTGTTTCCGCCGCCGCCGCCGCCACCGGCTTCGGACTGGACGGAGTGGCCCCGGATGCCTCGGCAGAAACAGGTGCGACGGCGGCGGGCGAGGAGGAGGCTTCGGGGGCTGGAGAAGAAGTGGAAGGTGCAGCGGCAGCCTCTTGAGCCTCGCTGCTGGAATAAAAGACGAATGTTGCGTCAGAGTGTGTTTTGCCAGCCGTCGTGTAGTCGTGATCCTTTGTTGTTCCTAAACAGGGATTATGACCATCCATAGATGTTTTTTTTTTTTTTTTAAATACCAAAGACAGGCGTTAGACACTACACCAGTGATTTCCAATCGTAGGTGTGCCGTGACAGATCATTTGGTGCGCTGCAGGAAATCATCCACTTTCACTTGATTAGTCTGAGAATTTTTTTTTTTTTAGTTTACTCCAGAAAAACAAGTGCTTCACAAAATGAGTGGTAAAAGACAAAAAAAAAAAAAAGTGACGTATAGTACCAGGCAGAACAATTAAATGCACTTCCAGTCGATGGAGATTAATGTGTGTGCCCACTAATTAATGTGCGCCATTTATAGAACACAATATGAGCTGTTTCACTGTGAGTACATTTTAAGCACATTGAGATGAAATTGTTATTATTCAGTGTATAGTTCTTTTTGTGACAATTTTATCAAATATGTGCCTGGGCTCAAAGGCCGGGAGACACTAATTTCAGTTTTATTACGCAGTGCTTCATTTATTTTTACACTTGGATGCCAGTTAGGAATGCTCAAATGCAACTTACTTAACCAACCAAATCTTAATCCCAGTGGGAGAAACTTCCTAGATAATAGAACCACTTGGAAGTCATGCAGCATCATGGAACACCCAACTCATTTTGTTGGTTCGTTCAGTCTCTCCATTTTCTACCCCGCCCCACCAGCCCCCGTCAAGACCTCCATCCATGACCCCAGGCCATATGTCTCGCCGTTGCCCAAACCAACACGTTCTGTTCCTCCACGCGTCCTTCCCTCCTCCCAGAAACCTGTCATCTGTTAAATTAATTGTCGTGTGAAGGGATGAGATTAGAGCAGTTATTTGTACTGCTGAAACAAAAATCAGGTTAAAATGTGCTCCCCCACCCAAAAACAATCAGGTCATGGTGGCTTCACGGCGGCCGCCTCAGGCCCCCAGGACCACTGCCCTACTTCTACATGTTGGTTACCCCAAATTTGTCTCATAATCTCCCGGCAGCATTGTGAGAGACATCATATTTCTGCTACATTGAGGTCACACACAAACTCTGCCGAGAAGGTAAAAGGAGTTTTGTGGAACGCGATGTCACGCTCCGACTGGTGCTTTGTCAACACATTTTGTGCTGTAATGTTCATTTAACGTCCTATAAAGTACATGCATCCATTTTCTTTGGTCCTTGTCCAAAGTGGTGTTGCAGTTGAGCTGCCACCCCGCTGGACAGGTGACGTACGCCCTGGACTGGTCGCCAGTCAATTACGGGGCACACGCAGATAAACATTCACATTCACAAACAATTTTCGAGTCTAAACTGTACCTGGTTTCAGGCGAAGGCTGCGGAATGGAGATGGTGGGCTCACTGTCGTGTCTCTTTAATTCCACCTCCACTGTGATGGTCTGCTGGTCCTCCTCGCGCACACGCAGCTCCTCCTGGGTCCTGCACACGACAACACACACACACACACACGTGTCTCCGTGGATGCGAACAACCAATGTCTAGCCTCAAAACAATGTTTTGAAATTCCGAAGCCACCAAACTTACCTTCCATCGTGGCTGAGAGACTGAGTGTGCCTCCTAGAGACAAATGAAACAATGTCAAGCTACCACAAAGAATGAAAAATGGTGCCGTTGGACGAGGGACCCGTTCCCTCCGCCAGTTGCCACTCGTGAGGTGACAAACTGTTGTCAAGCAATCGTCATGGCGCGGCTTGTTGATGCTACTACCTGTAGCGCGGGTGCTCGGCGGTGTCACAGGGAGATCTTTCAGGGATGGACAGAGAGGTGGTGGAGGAGAGGGTGGTGGCGATGGACGCCGTGGTGGCCTCCTCAAACGATGGAGGCGTGCAGGGAAGATCAGCTCGTCCTGGAAATTGGGCGTAAAAAGAACGGTGGGACATGCAGGAGAAAATAACCACAAACAACTACAAATTCAGTCCCCTCGAAAAGTAAATTTGGTGGTGCAACCTTTACTTGCAATAACTGCATCAAGCCTGCGACCGAGTGAGACTGTCGCATTCTTCGTTTGGCACGGATGTGTACTTATTGACGCGTAGGCCGAGTCAAAAGAACGCAATTACCTTCGTCTTCCAGCGTTGGGAAACTGCGAGCGCCTCTCAGGTCATAGATGTTCTCGTCTCTCTCGGAGGGCAGCTGGCTGGCAGACCAGGCCGCGCCGGGACCGCCACACTTTGGCACCGTAAGTGACACGCGGCCCTTCTTGGACGGAGATGACTTCAGAGCTACGCAATGTACATTCAAAACAGATCAAAACAGATCATCCTTGGATCAGTTCTTCACAAATTGCCAGGCAAAAACCACTTCTGAGAGAGAACACGAAGAGGGCAAAAAAAAAGATGAGGACGTAGTTAAAAGTGAAATGACCATCATTTTTATTCTTTGTTTTTTACATTATGCGCAACTCTCATTTATTGTGAAATAATCTAATTGTAACATGTATTTGTTACATATTTTGATACATTTTTATGCTTTAGGAAACATTTATGTCTGAATTTTGGGGGGGGTTGGAACGGATTAGGGCATTTACATGGAAAATGTGTCTCTACTTTTCTAGTTCAGAAATTTCTTCCAGAACCAATTAATTTCGCAAGTAGAGGCACCACTGTATATTGATTTATTTTAAAACTATAGACGATCGTGTTCCAGTCCTTGGGTTTCAAAACATATTTTCGAACTGGGCTTCTTTCACGCTTAACTGAGGAAGCATGTCCTAGTGAGGACGATGATGAATGGGAATTTCAGAGCCCACCTTGGCTCTCCTACTTGATTTTTTTTCACTCGAGAGTGAAACAACAAGAGCGGCTGAACTGTCTTAACATGACATAAAGAAGCACCGAATAAGGCAGTTAGAAGACTATCTATTATTTCCTTCCCACGCGGCAGTGCTTTGACTATTTAAGGCAGCAGAAAGGACTCACAGGAGCTCTTTCTGAAAACGGTGCTGCTCATGAACTTGAAGAACCTGTCGGCGTAGAATCCAGGCCGGTGGACCGAAACAGTGTCCTGCGGACGAGATAGGAAGGGGGGGGGGGGGGGGGGATTAAAAAAAAAAAAAAAAGAAGCACGAGCAGATTAATCAATGTACAGTGTTAGCTCCTCTTGTGTTCCAGTTCAGTATGTCTCTGGGTCAAGCCACTAGACAGACAAAGCACAGACATAAACACAGACAGACATTATTGATTCTCCAGCAGCCTGATGGGTGACATTGTTTGGTTCGCTTGGAGGGAGAATAATGCAGAGGTTTTTTTTTTTTTTTTTTTTTTTAAAGGGGAAAAAATAATTTTGGAATTGGGCTATAAATGCGGAAAAGGTGAAGCACTGTCAATACTGAATGCACTGAATATTTCCATCTCTATATCTCGAGTCAGTCAAAAAAATGCAGGCTTGTCTGAGATTAGGCACCAAATGTTGTGACCCATGAGTCAGGGGAGACATCTTAAGCGTGGAGTGATGTTGACGCCTGCTCAGGGGTGAGTCAGTGTTTGCAGAGGCATGATGAAAAACTCACCCCGTCGTGCACCAAAGCCTTCCACGTGTGCTCCAGTTTCTTGATTAACCTGTACAGACAAAGAAAGGCAACACAATCAGGCTGACCAGGTGTGCAACGAGCGTAAAAAGCAAAAACGCGAACCTCACCGCGCGGTTCCCGTGCTGCTTGCTTACCTGTACGACTGCAAGATGTCAATGATGCCAATGTAGAGCAGAAGTCGTTCCCCCTTCCCGTTGACGGCGGGGATGCCACCCATCCTAAGAGGGGAACGGTGTCGGAATGACAACAGTTGGTATACTTTTAAAAATTGTGAGATTGTGAATTTGGGATTTATATGAGCTGTACATTCAAATCATCAACACTATACAGAAAAAAAAATGGATTCAAATGTATCACGAAATCGCGACTGAAAGTGCAAAATGTCGGTTTTGCACCCCGACGCCATAACTTGTGGCATCTGACTGGCCCCGCTCACGTGTCTTCGGTGTCAATGGACCCCCCGCAGGCGGCCCCGCCTTGGATGGACTCCATGGCGGTAGAATAGAGCGCCTTCTGCTGGGCCAGGGGCCGTTTCTCGTCGCTGTCGCCTTGGGAGCCTTCCATCTGCCGCTCCCGCTCCGCCTGGTCCATGTTGTGAACTCCCAGCAAGAGGCTGTAGTCCATGATCTTGAAGCTTTCCAGCACCTGAACAAAACCGAATGACACGCACGCGATGAATGAACGTGGCGGGAGAAAAGCTTTTATCCAGAGTGCAGAACGCCGTCAGCGCCAGAGGGACTCAAACCTGTTCACGTCAGTCATGGAATAAGTTAGCATGCATGCATACATACATTCATTATCCACGTTCTATTCATAGTAATGTGGGGCAGCCATCGCGAAGCACACAATGATGGCACCAAATGAACAACTTTTTGATTATTTTCTCATTGGAATTTTACAGAGCTGGTGCCGGAATACTTCAACATTTCAAGGGTTGTCGGAAACTGCAATTGTTAGCTGCTAGCATCGCACCATAGAATGGTACCAGAAATGGGAAAGGGGAACAGTGTGGTGATGAAAACCATAGAACAGTGGTTCTTGTTAGAGGTACGGGAATACAAAGCACTCTGATCTGTTTAACTTCCCACCCAAACTTACCAAACAGTCCCTCTGCAGCGTCTTGACCAGCGCGTTGTACGTGTCCTGGTCCAGCATGAGTCCGTCCTGCAGGTCCTGCATGAAGTCCAGGTCTTTGAACGTGGGCCGGGCCTTCTCGCGTTCTTTCTTGGACGCTCGCCTCTTGTAGGTGGAGCCCTTCAGGTCGTATTTGAGATGCATGCGCACGACGCGGGGCAGCACGTTGTTCATCACCACCACGCGGATGTTCTTGCCGCCCGACTGGACGCAGTAGAGGCCGAAGAATTTGGGCAGCAGAGTGCGAGGGTTTTGATTCAAGTTCTGGGGCGGGGGAAGAAAAGATGATCCATCTATGAATTAATTTTTTATAACACTTGTACTCAATATCGTGGTGGGTGGGCTGGAGCCAATCTGAGCCGATTTTACACCCTTGAACTCCGCCAGCCAACCACAGGGCAAATATACAAAAACACTCATGTTTGACATCCCGGATTTATCCCCTTCAATGAGCCTACCATGCACGTGTATGAAATGTAGAAGGAACTCAACACAGAAAGCCCAGAACATCAGAAACGTAAGACAAAAGCGTTCGCCACTATTTCACTGTGCCGTCATAAGGTTATTATTAATCCAGAGTCACGTTGGGGAAATAAACGAAACGATCCAGTGTTTGGAATCACCATACATGGAGTCATGTGGTTGACTGAGCAGAGCAAGTTGAGCGCTTAAGCTTTTATTTTTGGTAGGTTTCCACTTTGCGTCTTTGCTCCCATTCTTGTGAGTATAACACACAGCCGACACCGATTTGAATGTTATGTGATTGGCGTCGAACAGATTGAGCTGCTTCTGTTTGTGCCGTTTGACAAGGAGCATCGATTGATGACATTAGACAGCAACGCTTAGTTTGATGGCGACCCTTTACTGTGATGGGGAAGGATAAATATGGATTTTCGGAAGAGGAAGCTGGTGGGGCAAAGTACAGCTACATCATACCAGCAAGCCAGAAAGAGCATGTTTTGCCCTCAGCAGCCACACAGGGTCCTAAGAGAAGTCGGACAACGTGACACGTGAGAAAGGGGTGCGGGGAGGGGGGGGATGTGAGTACGGATTAAAGCGTGAAAGAATGAAAGGAAAATAAGCTGCGCTGCGATGTGAGAACGGCCAAAAGAGTGAGAAGAGGTGTGCGTGATGATGGAGTGGATCACACAGTAGACAGAGAAAAGCGGTTACATCACCGTGATCCGTAAACAGCCCAAAGCCAGCCCGCTCGGTCGGCCCTTGACCGTCAAGTCCGTCAGCTGCGACAGACGTGTGGAGCTGACTGCATGTAGCGACGCTGACTAATTTGGTTTGCGTGTGTGTGTGTGTGTGTGTGTGTGTGTGTGTGTGTTGACCTTGGCATGCGTTTTTATCTCTTCGAGCAGACCTCCGCCTCCAGGCTGAAGCATTTGTCACCAGTGATATCAGTAAGAGGCCTGCTCAGACGGTCCTACAGTCTAATGGTAAAAGACTCATCTAAATCACGGTGTCAAACTCGAGCCTCGGGGGCCACATCTGGCCCGCCACATCATTTTATGTGGCCCACGAAGGTAAAAATCAGGTACATTGATTTCATTTTTCTTGCTAATATTTTAATGTCACTGGATGCACGCTTGCATTGCTCTCCTACCATGTAGTAGCCCGGCAGCAGCTTCTGGAGGAACTCCGCCTCCTTGTGCATGACCGTCTTGATGATGAACTCGTCGTCCTTGGTGAGATAGAAGACAGAGCCGCTCGCGCCGGGATTGGACAGCTCGATCAGTGGCTCGTTACACAGGGAGTACTGCGAAGGACACGACAAAGATGGACTTGCAATGTGTGAAACTCACACAACTCCTACTCGCTATTGGAGACAATTTTTTATTTATTTATTTATTTTTAAATAAAAGATATGACGGTACCTTGAGATACGAGTTACCCGATCTATCAATTTTTCGAAAAGTGACCTGCCATTCGACTGATTTCTGCTTTGTCTTATGAAAAATGTTTGAGGGATGAGCGCTGTATGGTGGCTAACTATCTTCAAAACAAGCAGCAGTTTGGCAGATCGCGAACAATTCTCTAAAAGACAGCCTTCAAACCAACTCCCAGTTGAAATTTACGATCAAACATCAGATAAAGCAAAGAGGCAGATTGTCTTCTCGAATCAACCACAACTCTGCCTTGAAGTCTGCTAGCTTAATGCTCACGCATGAGTGGAAATGCCATAGACAGGCTAACAAACAGCACGGATGCGGTGGCGGTGCACCTGTTTAAGTAATCGATATTTGAAGACAAACGATGGAGCAGCACATGTCAGACAATATAACAAGACGCAAACATATATTCTTTATCCTCTGTGAAGAACGACAGATATTGACCATGTTCAGTTCCATTGCTCTTTGTTAGCCGCTGTACGGACTCACAAACACTAACTGCATACAAAGGCAACAATAATCATATTGTTGGACGGACCCCCAAAATATACCTTCAAAATGCTAATTTGTAGTTAAAAAATGCCCTGCATTTGAATGACAGCAATGGTGGCTTGCTGCTGAGGTGCATCATGGCTGATCAATATGAGGCTGTCCATCCGTACTTTCACCTACACGGCTCATGCAAGACGAACCCCTAACTGAACCCATGTGGGAATGTGTGTGTGTGTGTGTGTGTGTGTGTGTGTGTGTGTTCCTGTTGCATCCATCTGGTCCCATTATTCTGGAGTCATTTACAGTCGTCTTACCAAGTAGTCATCCGGCCTGATGCCAAACAGTTCTCGGAAGTAGCGAAAGGCCACAGGCGCGTAGGTTTTGAAGCGAAAGTCTGGGAAGTGATGGGCAGGAGTGAGGTTGCTCCCTTCGCTGCAGTGTGGACAAATAACAAATCGTATTCAAAGTACGGATACGGAAAGACATTCAACAGCCGATATTATGAGGCGTGGTCGAGACCTGGGGAAGAAGATGCTCTCCACCACGTAGAAGTCCTGCATCAACACATCCCTCTCAGGCTTGGAGCTCAGGTTGCCCACCGTGTAACCGATGCCGAGTTGGATGGCTCCTTTCAGGGCAGACGATGTGGTCTATGTTAAGAGAGGGGGTCGTCAAAAGATGTTGTCAGTCATACACTGTTAAAATGTTACTTCAGACATTGCCTGTCATTTTTATAAAAAGCTTTACGATGGGCATTTGTTCACCCAAGATTCCGACGTATATTATTTTCTTTGGGGGAAAATCCTACATGAACAATTTTGAACAGATTTGCATCCCATCCCACATTTCGAGGCACATTCGCATCAGTGATTGTTTCTTTCATTTTACTGGAGTGACATTAACCCTTTCGTGCCCCCTGCAACCTGATAACATGATAAGCTGTCCACTGTAGTAACCGCCGTCCCTGAAAAGGGGTAAATTCACAAAGTGTCTTCATGCAGATGTACTGTACAACCCCCACACACACACACATTTTCTATCCTTTTGTCCACACACATGCTCACAATGTAGTTTTCTGGCTTTTGGAAAAAATAATTTCAAATATCAAACTTATTAGATCATCCCGTACGTTTAAATAATTGTCTGTCAAGTGTACAAGCGAATTTAGGCCAACCTTTTTGTAAGTGGTTTCACCGGAAGCATCCACCCCTCTGTGGCCGATTTTCTTCCCCTGACCGGGAAGGCCTGAGGAAGACGGCATCTGACAATCAAGAGAGAGACTGTTGATGAGTAAAAGTGCCGAATCTGTTGCGTTTCATGATCTACGTATCAAAAAGACCAGCATGCTTTTATGAGTGCCTCTGAGCTGAGCAGGTGCTCACTTTCAGGCAAAAATGCAATAAAAAAAAGCACTTCACTGTTTGCTTTTCTTGTGATTTCATTTGATGTGCTGTTCACAAAAGAAACAGTGCTAGTGTTGGCCATGAGCAAAAATATGCTAACAAGTACAGAACGGGAAATTTTACACTGACAAAGGGTGCAGAGGGTGTGACTGCTCGGTACAATATGAGCTTTACACTTCAATATTGATTCCATGCGCGAGTTAAATCGACCACGTCGAATGTAAGCAGCATGCAAAACATCATCACGAAGAGCTAGCGGGGAAATTCGAAATTTACCTCCGTGATGAAAGCTTTCCTCGCAGCCGCATCTGAAAGCAAGACACAGAAGAGTCAGATATGATGGCTGCGAGTCCCGCGGGTGACGGTAACGAACATTACGAAGTGCGGATTAGCTGAGCAGTTCCGTCAGCTGGATCCAGTTCACCATTTGACCTTAACTCATTCAGTACCAACCAATTCTGGACCAAGTCTGAAAAGACGTTGAAAAACGTCATTGGGAGTGAATGAATTTTAATGAAGTGTTTGTTTGTTTTTTTTAAATCAATCATCAATGTCGTTTTTTTTGCATCGGAAGTGATTGAAGATCGAAATAATGAACCATCCAAACGACCGGAATTATATTGAAAGCGCAGGTCTTCTGCCAAAGCAAAACTGTGGAAGGACACAATCATATTTCATGTGTTTCGTGGCATAGCTTCCCGGAAACAGAAATAAGGTTGAAAACAACATTGAGGAGTGACCAATCGACCGAAACACAAATCGTCGACTCCCTACTGCACATCACGTGAAATCCTGTGGCTTTCACTTCGACGGCCAAACTGAACCGCTTTTGGTGCCTCTGATAATCAATGCGTCCAATCATTTTCTATATTGTTGTTGATCCTTACGCGCGTTGCAGACGGGTGCGCGACCGTATCCCAGCCGACTTTGGCCAAGAGGCAGGCTTCACCCCAAGAACGGTCGCCAGCCTAACGGCCAAGGGCAAAATGGAACAAAAGGTCATAAACCCTAACGAGGAAAAGCGGGATGGAAAAGGGATAGACTCATTAGTGGTTCATTGGTGCATGGAATCTACTGGAGAGACTATTTGAGGAAGCAGAGCGAATCAAACGACGCGAATAATGCGACGCGTGGATGTGTAAGCGCAGCGGCAGCTCGAATGTGCAGCCTCTCTCTCGCCTGCCTCTCGTGGACCGCTCATGTGACCAGGCAACAGCAGAGCCTGTTTTCTGCCCCTCCTCCTCCTCCTCCTCCTGATGCTCTCCTTCGCTTTCCCCGCTATCACACACGGTCACACAAGAACGAACACGCCGAGGCGCATGCAAGTGCAACCATGCTCAAATGTGATGAAACAGAAGAAAGGAGGAATGTTTTCAAATGGCAAAGGCTGACAGGGTGGGCTGTGTTTTTCTTTTTGGCCGGATGTTTGTTTCTGTCCGTGTTTCTGCGTGAGAGCTGGCTTGCAATCGGCCGCTTCGGGTCAATTGGCCATGCTTGCCGGTGTATGTGAGACATCTGACTGCGGATTCGCCGCCATGTTGATGCACGTGTACAAGCGGGTACACGCGTACTTACAATGGGGCCAAATTTGAGCATTTTCTTCTGCCTTCGGCAAGCCAGCAAAGGTTCCACGACTCGAAAAGATTATCCGAAGCGTTGATCCTGTCATGTGGATTGTTTTGTGACCGATTCCCCCGCCCCGCCGGATCGACAGCTAAAATAGCCTGGCCCAACAATTGTTAACATTCAAACTGGTGAATATATCCAAAGGTAAATCCTTGTGTGTATGGTGTCTCCAAAGTCTCTTTCCACAATAAAAACGACAAGGAGAAGACTTTTCAACCACTATAAAGTTTGCAGATAAGCTAACAGTTAGCTCGGTACCACTTGAATTGTATCGGGTGGTTACATAACACTTAAAAACATTTAATCTTCAGGGTCACATCTCCTACCTTCCTTGACACTAAAGCATTCATTTCCTATTAGACAGGGTTCTGGCACCATCTTGTTTTTTTTTTTTGCTTGTTTGTTTGTTTTCAGAAAAAGCACAAAAACCACGAATAGGTGAACAGATGGGAAAAGGCATCACACAACAAAAAAGTAATAAAAATTGACAAAGTGAATTTGTGAGCAGTGGACCATGAAAAGACACAAATTACGATATAACAAACACCCTACGTGCTATATGCGGCATTTTTTAAGGGGTCGACAAGAGTACACGTGAGAGCCCGGAATCAACAAGTGATACAACTGACTGGCTTGTCGAAGTGAACAGCAACCGTCAGCGCGCTCATTCGCGTGCGAGTCCGCATGAATCATAAGAAAACGGACTGTTAACACGACAATGAGTCGCCAAAAATGGGTCGATAGTAGATAGTCACTAAGGACGAGCTAAGTAAGGAGCTGCCACTGAAGTGATTGTGAATGATCTTGTTAGGGTGATGGCGCTCAATTTGGCTATCGATTTGTCTTTAGTTTTTCTCGACAGGACAAAACAATTGTGTCAACGTTGGTCGCTTGTCTCAATATGCGCCCTGCGACTGACTGGCGACCAGTTCAGAGTGTAGTCTGCCTTCTGCCCGAAGTCAGCTGGGATAATCTGCAGCGGCGACCCTGTTCAGGATAAGCGGGATTGAAAATGGATGATCCCGACCTCTGAAGAGTCTCAGAATTCTCGAACCATCCATGAAAGCAGAATGATTATCTTTGTGGTCTTTTTTTTTTCAGAATAAGACATTTGCAAACATCCGTTTTTACTTTGAAAAAGGAATGATCAACATTTTTGCTGATTATCTGACAGATGTTAATGACCAAACCAGAAAGTGAATCATTAGCAAATGTGGATTTTCTGCACTTTCAATTGGAAACAATGTCCTGGATCTGAATACCTGGATGGAAAAACCTGTTTTTTAAAAAAGATTCTGAATCGATTAATCGAGCAAAAATAATCGACAGATTAATCGATTATTAAAAATAATCAGAGTTGCAGCCCTGGTATATTTTTGCGAAATTTAACCCCTTTCATGCACTTCTGTAACCTGACAACATGTCCACTGTAGTGACCGCTGTCCCTGAAAGGGTTAACTTATGTTACTCGCTATATTCCTGATGTGCAGCGGGTCAAAACTGTGTTCTCCTCTGCTGTCAGAGCGGATCACACCATTGGCTCAGACACCCTGTGTTTGTGTGTGTGTGTGCCCGTGTGTGCGTACGAGTGTGTGTGCACGGAACGGAGTGGTTGGCCTTTGGCGACAGGGACGCAAGCAAGCCTAATAAAAACCTTGGCGTCTGCAGCTGGTGGGGGATGTTAAATACATCTCAAAGAGCATTTGATCATTATGACGATTAGGTCCCGGGAAGGGTCAATGCATACTTGCAGAGTTGGGAGGCATCACCCTTTTCTCTTTTAGCTAAAATCAACCCAGTCCTCGCAGCAAAAAGGACACAAAGGCAGTGCTCCGCCTCTTATGCAATCTCACAATGTTTTTATTTTGATTTTTTTTTTATTTCATTCCTGCGCTTTACTGACCATCCCAAATTGAGAAAAGAAGTCAGCCCAAGAGAGAAATGTCCTTTTACAGACATCGGTGAGGAGGGCGGCTGGACAGAAGCGCGCGGGACTTAACGGTGAGCTACTGCTGAGAGCAGCAACTTGGCTCCACTGAGCCAGGAGAGTTTAAGCTGTTCACACTACAAAGCTCCTCATATCTGCGCAGAAACGTGCCACGCGGAAACGCGCGGTCTAAATCGGACATTCCAAACCACTGCGGGAAATTATCCGATTATCCGAAAAGATGATTAATTTACGACAAATAATTTACACAAACACTAGCCTAAACAATAATAAAACCGACAGGTTTGTAGATAATAACTGAGTAAGCAACACAGGGGGGCTTTTCCAGGGCTGCAACTGTTTAAGATTGCACTCTATTACCTTTCTTATTTGGGGCTCTCAAACTGCATGTGGCTACTAGCGCCAGCGTAAGTGAATTAGATGTTGTTTATCAATGAGGCTCATTTGCATCGACGTGAACAATTTCTCCGTCAAATATAAGCGGATGACCTCATTTAAATTCATGAAAATACCACAAGGGTACCGAGACGCCGTGTGTATACGGCTTTAAAAGGCGGGGCCTGGCCTGGTGAGTGACGTGGGCGTCAGAAAATGTCAACGTGGAGCTGGGTGCTGTATTTTGCATGTTGAGTGACTTGGCGCCACACGGGGGCGTCAGTGGCAACTCTGGATGTGCGCCGGGCATTTTTTTCGTCTTTATCAAACGTGAAAGGCGAAACTTCGGACATTCTTTGCATTTTATGGACTCTTTCTTGTCGACACAGAGTGGTGCATGTGACTGCACTTTTTGCTGCGATCTTTATTTGTGATAGAATTATTTGAATTATTCGAATAATCACAACGGCCCACACAGTTGGATTTCTCGGGTCCGAATCAGTTGATGGTTCGTAAACAATGACCGTGTGCCACGTGGTTGGGCCTGTTTGCAAGTGATAAGCGACTACAGCAGTGCGACCGAACACAAAATGAAGCAAAACTGCCATTTCAACTTAAATCACTCCTTGGACCAGACTAAAACTTGGCGGGAAGCCAAGTGGACATGAAAGGCACCACTCCAGTACATAATCCTTGCTCACGCGGTGAAAAGAACACAGGCCGCTAATCACATGTCGAAAACAAAACAAGGCAGCAAATACAGAGAATGAAGGCTAACTGCCACAAGCTAAACCAAAGACATGCCGGTTCAGTCAATATTTGAATCTGTTCAATTCCGTGCCTCCCACTGAATGACTCCTGAGTGTCGTGTGAGCACATCCATAACATCATCCTGGTAGCGACGCATGCTCTTGCTAATATTGACGTTTGGGGTTAAAACCCACCTTAGCGGCAGTGGACTGATGCTGAGCATACTTATTTGTATCCCATTCGAACGTGATCAGAGTTTCTGGCACACACAGACACACACACACACACACACACACACACACAGTCAAAATCATGACGTGAAGTAAACGGCGTCATCGTCCACATGACGTCAAACATCCCAGCTGATGCTCCAAATGTTACTTATACAATCCGGGAGTGAGTTCGGGAGGGATGGGGGGGAGGGGGGAGGGGGGGGGGGGTGGTGCATGCAATAGTAAAAAGGACACATCAGGGCAGAGCAGATGGAGCTGCCGATTTTGTGCTTCTGTCAGCAATTCTGACAGGCCTCGCACCCTAGAGCGGGAGGGGGGGAAAAAAAAAAGGCAAAGGAGCAAGGATTTAATCAAGCACGTCATTAGCTCGCCTCTAAGAAGTAGGGGATGTTTGTTTTCACGGTGTTAGCGGGGTTATACGCAAACAAAATGAACAGTTAAGTACGGTACACGTTTGACTGCATTTCAATTCTTAACGGCAACGTTGTTGCTGTCAGCAAAGATAACTACAAAATGAATTAATTGGCACTCCATTATCCCCCCCCCCCACAACTCGTGGGGGTGACAAGCTAAATATCCTTCTTTGATGGCGAAAGTGCGACGAGGCGTTGACGAACCGCGAGTGGACGAAAACGTTAGTGGCCGGTCTGTCAGACGCATCGCAGCTGTCTTCGAACTGGTCATCTGTCATTTATCATATTTAAAGGGTGACAAGATGTCACTGTGCTTGTTGATGACATGGTGTGTACCACACTTAACATGGACAGGAGGAAGTGAAGGAGAGCGTTGTTTCAGGAGATTAAATTTTTTTATAGACATTATATAGATAGATAGATATTCGATATATAGACTTTCTATCGCAGGATTACAACAGCAACGTCATTGTTTGCCAATATTTTGCTGCCCTTGTTCTATGTTATTCATCACTGTCACATTGATGAGAATTTTGTTCGCCAGTCGACTGAGTTTCACATTGTGTGCTTGCATTAAGCGAGAGGACTTCAGGAAGACAAAGTTAATGTGCTTTATTTAAAGATACAAATTGCACTTCTCTTTCATTTATGTTTAAATTTCAGAGAAAATTTCAACTGGGAGGGAATAAATAAATCGCTTGAAGCAAGCAAATGGACTTTTTACGAAAATTGTTCACTATCTGGCAAACTGCTACTTGTTGTTGAATCATATTGATAACACATTAATTTCACCAAACCTTCCTCTCATTATCGGCCTGTTGGGCATCTTTAAACGGCGAATGCGGAGTAGCTTTATTTTAGTTTGAACATTCACCAGTGGTTCATACAAACTGCTACTTGTTGTTGAATCATATTGATTTTAATTCATTAAATCGTTAATTTTACGAACCTTCCTCTCATTATCAGCCTGTTGGGCATCTTTAAACGGCGAATACTGAGTAGCTTTATTTTAGTTTGAACATTCACCAGTGGTTCATTGGTTTTTACACTCGAATGTGAAAATGAAGTTATGATGAAAGCCAGCAGCTGTTCCAAACACACACACGTACACATGTAACCACCAAAATTCTCACAGTGGGGGCGGCTGAGCTCAACACCGCAGCCTACAATTACATCGTACAAGATGTGACATTAAGCAAGCTCAATAGAGCTCTCCGGGCCTCTGCAGCTGACATTTAAACTCAATTCTACTCAGCGCACTCGTGTCAGTGGATGAGAACTGCGATCATTGCTTACTGCTCCTGTATTGAACCTTTCAAGCTGAAATTTTAAAATATGTCCAAAACATCAACAAATATTTTAGATCAGAGATTCTATAATTCTGTATCGGCGGCACCAACCTGGAACAAAGGACAAAGTCAACCTGGCACTTTTCCTATCGTTACTACACCAGAGTGAGAATAAGCGGTTTGGAAAATGGATGAATGGATGGACAAAAAGAAGTAAAATTGGTGCATGGATGCAAGAGTGAGTGTCAGGACCCGTTCACACTGCTTTTTCCCATGTTGCTGTTGTGTACATACGGCACAGACACGAAATGGGCCCAAGTTGACCCGACAGGTAGGAAGGAAGGAAGGAAGGAAGGAAGGAAGGAAGAAAGGAAGGAAGGAAGGAAGGAAGGAAGAAAGGAAGGAAGGAAGGAGGGAAGGAAGGAAGGAAGGAAGGAAGGTCCAGTGTTGGAAGGAAGGAAGGAAGGAGGCACCTTTCTCAGTTTGGAGTAGTCGATGAGGTCGGGTCTGTGTCTGTGGATGAGGGCGCACAGGGCCAGGCCGTCCTTCCAACTGAGACGGCGGAAGACCAGGAGGAAACCGTCAGGGACGGACACCAAAAGGGATGGAAGGGAAAAAGGAAGGAGGGAAGGCAAAAATGCCAGCGGGGGGGGGGCATCAAAGAAGTAGGAAAGAAAGGCCAGGAGGCATGAACGAAAAGTGGATTTCAGCTCAGGATGTGTGGAAGTAAGGATGCAAGAAAAAAAAACTATAAGGCTTGGTGGGAAGGTGTTCAAAGAGTAAGGACGGAACGAAGCAAGATAGAAAGACAAGAAACCTATACGTTTCATGAAATGATGCTTTTTTTTAAAGTGTAGGGTATGCCTACTTTTGGCCCAACCTGTACACTGCAGTATGTCTCCCACTTTGGTTGAAGGAGCTCAGATTTCCCCTCTACTTTACCCTCTAAGTTCTTCCGACTCGTTTACGTAAAGCCACCTTGTCAAATAACCTCAGGCATCCATTGACACGTCTGGGTTGATTGCGCTACCAACGTAAGACGTTGTTATGCGCTCCAAATGACAAGAATCCAAACGCTTGCTTCACCTGCTCTCTCCTCATCCGCTCGGCTAAGCTAGCAGCTACAAGCACGGCTAAGCGGCTAAAGATGAGTCGGGGCTTTCTGCTGAAAATTCCTCACAGAATCCGATTAAAAAAAAAAAAACAAGGGGAATAAGCGTTAACGAGACACACGGAAAAGCAGGAACGGAATACGTTCAAAACATATATAGGTCCAACCTACCCATGTCTCCGGCATCCATTCCGTAGCTAACCCCGACGACCGTGTCAGCATCATCAGATGATGCGGCCCCGGAAAGAGGGCTGCCGTCCCTGGCCTCCGACAGCCCGACCGCTCCCTCGGCTTCCATTCAGCCTCCGGGAGGTGCTGTTCCAAGAGGCGGTAGAGGGGGGAGGGAAGGATAAACGGGTAAGCGACGACGCGTACCGTCACAAAATTGGTAAAATCAGCACCGACAAGCTTTATACGTTGCGAATAATCACTAGAGGAGACATGTTGGCTTCATTTGCTCGAACAGCGGCTCCGTGGCTACCGTCTGCCCGGCTGCACTGCACTGCTGCTCGGTCAGTCTGCAGCGACTCAACCCAATAAACGGCTCAGTGGTCTTGAGCTCGGTGACGCCCTCTGGCGGCTGATGAAGAAACTGGGGCTCGCAAGCAGTTTATCAAGCTTGACTGAACCAAGGCGAAAGGTGGAAGGTAACTAAGTAAAGTACAACAAATACTTTGCTTTTGTACTTCAAGAGATTTGTTTCTAAATACGTCATGTATTTTTGAAGATACTTGCTGAATTGCGGAGATAAAGCGTTTAACTGTTTTTTTACCGTTTCGGTTGAGTAGATTTTTGGGGGGTGGCTAAAACAGCGCTGAGTGACGTACTCGGTTGTCACGTATGAGTCCCCATTCTCCTATTAAACATGAGTGCCTTCAGCCGCATCAGTGGTTATCCAGCGCAATTGCGAGATACAAAAGTATTATGATAAGGCTTCAGAATAGCACGCAGTTTCCTGGATGCCTCAATTTCTAGAACAGCTCAATGTCGTTTAGAAAATTTCCAAGTGCTGGGGTGAGAGAGGAGCCCCGGAAAAGCCCGTTAGCTCAAGAGCTAGCTGGTGGCTAGCAGCTCTCGCCGTTGGTGGTAATGCCCGGTAGTATGTATTCCTGTCACCAGTGGCTTCAAGTTAATATATTTTGGCAGCTCAAACATGTAGTGATGTGTAGGCAGAAGAGCGAATGCTAGCTGAAGCATCCATTGTTCATCGGGGCGTGGTTTCATACAGTCAGTGGAGACGCTTACAGCATTTGAGAGCAGTGACGACGGCTTGAGCTTGATTTTTCAGGGTTTTTTTTTTTTTAAGCAACTTTGGCAGGGTTGTTGACATAAGACAAGGACAGAATCAAAAGGATGCGATGATCTGAACAAGATTTGAGAGTACTGCAGTACATTCCGGATTAAATAGACTTTTTTTTTTTTTAATGGGAAAATCATGAAACTGAACAGCGTGAAATTGCAATGACATGGAATCGATTAAACTTGTAATGAGGAGCAAATCAATAAGAAGCAGAATGAATACAGGGAGACATTTCATGTAAGAATTTTGCGAAAACAAGACTAGATAAAATAATTTGAAAAGTAAAGCTATTGTATCTATTTTTTGCATTTGATTTTTCTCAACTATTAATGTGGATGAACAGCATAGCCTGTAAGACAAAGCAGTAATATTGCAGATCACATATTTTTACTCTGTTTTTTAAAATGTCATTCCTAAAAATGACAACTATTTTATTTGTTTTTTTAAATCAGCACTATAGATAAGGGTACCAATGAGCAAAAGTGTGACGATAACCATAGAAGCGGACATAGGAAAGCGCGTGGCTTCTCAGGAAAACATGAGCCATACAACTAAACAAATATTAATTACATACCCAATTTTCCAAGCGGCAACCAATTGCCAGAGACACTTTCCAAGGAACGGCACGTTTTTATTGTCTGTTATTCACATCAAATGAGCAGTAGTTCTTGTTTAGTTTTATTAAAGTTGTTAACTTCTCTTTACACTTGAATGACAGTACTAGTGAAGACACTTGTGTTTAAGTGTGCTCGGAGAGAGGGAAGAATACAGAAGGAAATGAGACAACGGCGAGATAGTGAGGTGTTGGTCATCTAGGCGTTCAGATACGGAGGAAGATCCTGCTCCACCACCTGCACAAAACGTGACCACATCCAATGAGAGTGTTCACAGTAACAAGTACACATAGAATGCAAGGAAACAAAGCTTCACACTGATGTAGGGCTGGGTGATCTGGCCTTCAAACAAAATCCACCAAAATCAGATTTCTTAATAATAATAATAATAATGATAATAATAACAAACTCTGTGAATGCCCTCCATCGAACCCTGTCCTTGATATACGCAAACATGAATGGATTGTCTGTTTCTTAGAGGGAATTGAAGTCGCAAATTGCTTTTTGAAATATATTTGCTAGAGGGGTCGGAAAAGTCACAAAGCAACACTGGCTGTGCTTTTTTTTTTTTTTTTTAACTAGATCCTTTCTGCTTTAAGCTGTGCACATCAGTGAAGACACACTTTTTAGTATGGTAGCTGGAAAAAAAAACCCAAAAAAACATGCTCCTCCAGAAAATAAAACGTTAACTTTTTTTTAAACATGGGTAAAAAAAAAAAAAAATAAGGTTTTCTCCAAAATAAACGGATTTCCCCTCAAATATGTTTTTCAAAAATGTTTCTTCAAACTACTTTTTCAAAAAAAATTCAGCTATTTTTCTTTTTTTTTAACAACGAAGAAATCTATTTAATGTTTTTTTTTAACCCCCCCAATATTGATTTTAATTCTTGTATTTTATTCTTTGCAAAAAATCTGGAATAGTCAAATGAATCAATCAAACCTATTCATCACCCAGCCCTACACTGAAGCCTTTGATGTACATACGCTTGGATCATCCATGGGTCCGTATCGCTTCACCACCTGACCCTCTTTATTGATCAGAAACTACAGAGAAAAGAAGAAATAAAAAATTGCTTTATTTTTTTAATGCATTTCAATCTTTTTCCATTTTCTAACACAGCAAAACCTCAGAAGCTAAACACCCCTGAAAGTGGTACAATTTAGCCTTTTCTGGGAAAACGTACCACAAAAGTCACTAAAAAGACATCAGTAAATCTTGTAAGACTCCAGCTAAGTGCGTTCTTGAAATTTAAACAAGCTGGAAATCATTTTATTTTGTTGGTAGCCAAAATATTAGAACCAGCGCATCGATGCGTTTTTACCTTTGTGAAATTCCACTTGATGCCACTGCGAGGATAAAAAGAAACAAAAGAAAACAAATGTGATGTAACAACAGGACGGCAACATTGGAGTAGGTGATGGAAATGAGTCTTACTTTCCCAGGAAGCCTCTCCCGTTGGGCTGCTCCTTCAGCCACTTCCACAGCGGGTGAGCGTCGGGCCCGTTGACGTCGATCTTGCCGAACATGTCGAAGTGGACGTTGTACGACTGCGCAAACTGCTTGATTTCGGCATTGGTCCCCGGCTCCTTTCAGTCGACAAAACAAAATGTATATGGGTGACATCATCGACGTATAGGACATAGACTGGATGCACCCCCCCCCCAGCAAAATGCATATGGGTGACATCATCGACATATAGGACATAGACTGGATGCACCCCCCCCACCACCCCGAGCGCTGAATCATACATCACCACCATATTGGATGTGGCAAAATGAAGCAACCGGTGAGATGCCTCTTTCATTTCCTGCTTGGACATTCAGCAACCGTTTTGCAGTTTCCGACTGAGCAATTTTGGCTGATTGAGGTCTATGGGCCACATTAATCATGATAATGATTTACCTTGGTTTCATTTTGAATTGAATTGAATTTTATGGTATCACCCCCCCCACCCCCAAAAAAAGCCATTTGAACAGGGGTGTGTAGACTTTTTAATATCCAATGTATACAGAGCCTCTCTTTTATATCACAGAACAGGACCTGTTACCGAAAGATCTGCCACATCCAATATGGCAGCTAGCTACCAACCCTCACAAGGTGGGTTCTATCGTAAATATGTTCATGAATGAAATGACACAGTTGATAATTGACCACAGCGCAGCAAGAGCAAATGGAACGTACCTGGTTGGCAAACTGGTTGGAAGGGAAGGCGAGGATGCGTAAACCTCTCTCAGCATATTTGGCGTGCATCTCGGCAAACTGAGAGTAGTTTACGGGCGTTTTACCTCATTTGGACGCTACGTTGGTGATGATGACCACGTTGCCCCTAAAAAAGTATGTTCTCAGTCACAGTTTGGCTGATTCACGCCACACACGGAAATAAAGGCTCACCTGTATTTTTCGAGAGAGACCACATTGCCATCAATGTCGGTGGCTGAGAAATCATAGATGGATGTGGCCGAGCTCCAGTCCTCTGTTGGGGCTCCCTGGAGAATGACAGAAAGACACGTTCATCGTGGGAGCACCCTGATAAAAAACACTATATTGACAATGTCTTATTTAAGATGACAAAAATTAAGAATAAAGTTAAATACACAAAAAAATACACACATTATTAATTAAAAATAGTTAACCACTGTAATTTATATGTAAAAACAAATGTGTGTGTGTGTGTATGTGTGTGTGTATATATAAAGTAATTAAAGATATTGAGATCTTAAATTAAAAAAAAAATACAATCAATATGCATGTCTAAAATAGATATGTAAACATTTGATCCAAAATAAAATCAGGGCAAACAAGAATTGATATGGGGAAAAAAAATGAATGGACTGAATACATAAAAATGGAGTAAACTAAATGCATTCGTGCAACACATCGGTAAAGATGATCACTTATGACTCTGCTCTCATCTGTAAAAAAAATTTGCACGCCGACACAATCTGTCTATCGACATTCTTGCATCAGATGTGCTTCCATGCCATCCAGTCGCAGACTAACACGCTGAAATCTTACCAAAGCCTGCAGCAGGACACTGAACAGGACAGCGGAGCCTACGAGACGCATGGTTGCCCTTCAGCGAGCTCCTCTGAAGGCAGAAAGCAATTCAACTCCTTCCTTATTTAGCCTCCTTAGCTCCGCTCTTGATTTGTCCCCTGCAGACCCTTATAAAGCCGCCAAGGGCTCAGTGACTCAACTGATAAGCTGCCGTTATCCAATAGCTGATGCTCTGCAGTGCTGACCCGTAATCCACATCAGCCATTCACGGGTTCTGGGGTCTAGAGTCCACCACATTATCATAAGCTCATAAAAGGATATTGTAAAATAAGAAATTGGAACATTCCGGGACTTTGGTTGAAAGTGTCACGTAATTTTCAGATGCATTTTTTTAATCAGTGTAGCACCACTAGTGGACTAATGGTCAGCAAGTCTGCCTCAAAGTTGAGAAGTTATGGGTGCGAATCTTGGCTCTGGCCTGACTTGAAAATCTGCATTTCAGGTTGATTAAAAACTTTAGATTGCCCTTCGGCGTGAGTGTGAATACTGGTTTAAAATAATTGGTATATCACCACAGCGGTGCCTTGAAATTGAGTTTTCCCCTGACCATCCCTTAAATCAAAACACTCGTATACTCCAAGCAATCTTTCTATCTGACAAAGTGCTGCTTGTTGTGTACTAAATCGACTCAGTTTAGTTGAGTTCACTGTCACCATCCAGCCCGTGTATTACTACTTGCGCATGCAAGTAAGAATAATTCCTCGTTGGTGCCCCCTAATGGTCGCGGTGCCTCGAGCAGGTGCTTGAGTTTGTTTGTGCCTTTGACTCGTCTATATTCCATATGACCCCTGTAAAATATTGCCTGTACAATTACAGATAAAAGACACGAATTCAAGAGGCAAACAGATAAATACAACTGTATGCTGTTATGAGTGCTGCGCGGTGACAGCGTGTGTCAGCTTGATGTCTTGGTACTGATAACAGCAGCACACATTCC
>NW_017806175.1:2966184-2983628 GCF_001891065.2 Hippocampus comes
GACCTGCCACATCCAATATGGCAGCTAGCTACCAACCCTCACAAGGTGGGTTCTATCGTAAATATGTTCATGAATGAAATGACACAGTTGATAATTGACCACAGCGCAGCAAGAGCAAATGGAACGTACCTGGTTGGCAAACTGGTTGGAAGGGAAGGCGAGGATGCGTAAACCTCTCTCAGCATATTTGGCGTGCATCTCGGCAAACTGAGAGTAGTTTACGGGCGTTTTACCTCATTTGGACGCTACGTTGGTGATGATGACCACGTTGCCCCTAAAAAAGTATGTTCTCAGTCACAGTTTGGCTGATTCACGCCACACACGGAAATAAAGGCTCACCTGTATTTTTCGAGAGAGACCACATTGCCATCAATGTCGGTGGCTGAGAAATCATAGATGGATGTGGCCGAGCTCCAGTCCTCTGTTGGGGCTCCCTGGAGAATGACAGAAAGACGTGTTCATCGTGGGAGCACCCTGATAAAATACACTATATTGACAATGTCTTATTTAAGATGACAAAAATTAAGAATAAAGTTAAATACACAAAAAAATACACACATTATTAATTAAAAATAGTTAACCACTGTAATTTATATGTAAAAACAAATGTGTGTGTGTGTGTATGTGTGTGTGTATATATAAAGTAATTAAAGATATTGAGATCTTAAATTAAAAAAAAAATACAATCAATATGCATGTCTAAAATAGATATGTAAACATTTGATCCAGAATAAAATCAGGGCAAACAAGAATTGATAAGGGGAAAAAAATGAATGTACTGAATACATAAAAATGGAGTAAACTAAATGCATTCGTGCAACACATCGGTAAAGATGATCACTTATGACTCTGCTCTCATCTGTAAAAAAAATTTGCACGCCGACACAATCTGTCTATCGACATTCTTGCATCAGATGTGTTTCCATGCCATCCAGTCGCAGACTAACACGCTGAAATCTTACCAAAGCCTGTAGCAGGACACTGAACAGGACAGCGGAGCCTACGAGACGCATGGTTGCCCTTCAGCGAGCTCCTCTGAAGGCAGAAAGCAATTCAACTCCTTCCTTATTTAGCCTCCTTAGCTCCGCTCTTGATTTGTACCCTGCAGACCCTTATAAAGCCACCAAAGGCTCAGTGACTCAACTGATAAGCTGCCGTTATCCAATAGCTGATGCTCTGCAGTGCTGACCCGTAATCCACATCAGCCATTCACGGGTTCTGGGGTCTAGAGTCCACCACATTATCATAAGCTCATAAAAGGATATTGTAAAATAAGAAATTGGAACATTCCGGGACTTTGGTTGAAAGTGTCACGTAATTTTCAGATGCATTTTTTTAATCAGTGTAGCACCACTAGTGGACTAATGGTCAGCAAGTCTGCCTCAAAGTTGAGAAGTTATGGGTGCGAATCTTGGCTCTGGCCTGACTTGAAAATCTGCATTTCAGGTTGATTAAAAACTTTAGATTGCCCTTCGGCGTGAGTGTGAATACTGGTTTAAAATAATTGGTATATCACCACAGCGGTGCCTTGAAATTGAGTTTTCCCCTGACCATCCCTTAAATCAAAACACTCGTATACTCCAAGCAATCTTTCTATCTGACAAAGTGCTGCTTGTTGTGTACTAAATCGACTCAGTTTAGTTGAGTTCACTGTCACCATCCAGCCCGTGTATTACTACTTGCGCATGCAAGTAAGAATAATTCCTCGTTGGTGCCCCCTAATGGTCGCGGTGCCTCGAGCAGGTGCTTGAGTTTGTTTGTGCCTTTGACTCGTCTATATTCCATATGACCCCTGTAAAATATTGCCTGTACAATTACAGATAAAAGACACGAATTCAAGAGGCAAACAGATAAATACAACTGTATGCTGTTATGAGTGCTGCGCGGTGACAGCGTGTGTCAGCTTGATGTCTTGGTACTGATAACAGCAGCACACATTCCCTGCCATGCTTACTGAACATTTCAACCACAAAGAGCAGCAGGCCACCTCCCAGAAAAAAATTAAGTATTTGTTGTACTTTACCGTAGAGGGAATAAGAAAGTAGAGTACCACCGCCAACGACACTCCAATGGTGGCCGTAGCCGCGCAGGTTATCATTAAGCATAACGGTCTCATGTTGGAGCACATTTTGATCAAAACTGAAGCCGCCCACCCCGCCTTTCTTGTGCGTTACGAAACCCTATATAAAATATTGATTACGTTTATTTTACACGAATATTTTTACTTTGTACACATGTAATAATGTCTCCGTCAACATTCTTTACTCTTTCTGTTTGTTTTGTTTTTCCATTTTATTGAAACTCCGCCCATTCCGTAAAGGAAGTTATCAAACGTCATCAGTCAGCGCCAGTAAACGCTCGCGTGCGTCGAATAGGAGCAGATAGTGAATATTTAGCAGCGACAAAATCACCAATTTGTGACTAATAATAAGAGTATAATTCATATAAATTCCTAACGACTATTTAGATAAAGTATGGACGACGAGGAGGAAACATACAGATTGTGGAAGATTCGCAAGACCATCATGCAGGTGAGTTTTTTCCTTGTGGTTGCTTTTAGGCTAACGCGTTACGCTCGTTGACGTTAGCTACTATTACCTTTGTGACTGATGCTACTTGTCTCTCTGGAGATAGTGCTGTGTCGCGGATGCTGCGAATTGTCCATGTTGGCCAGAATCTTACGAGAAGTGACTCATGTGCAGTAATAAGTGGAATTTCTCTGAAATATGATATTCTACGTTCCAGCTTTGCCACGACAGAGGCTACCTGGTGACCCAGGACGAGCTGGATCAGACTCTGGACGACTTCAAGAGTCAGTTTGGAGACAAACCCAGTGAGAGTCGACCCAGACGGACCGACCTCACCGTGTTGGTGGCGCACAATGATGACCCCACAGACCAGATGTTTGTTTTCTTCCCCGGTGAGCTCCCAAAGATACGATGGAACTCAAAATATTTTTTTAAAACGCGGATACTCGGTCATAATGCGTTATTGAAACCCATTAAAAAAAAGTTTGACTCCTCCATTAAAAAAAAAAAAAAAAAACTTGTGGGGTGGGGGGTGTAATATGCAAATGCATTAGTATGTGGGGGTCCGCCGTACTTATTTTTGTGATACGTGAATGCAATAACCAATTGTTTCCCAACCCATGATCATTAGTCTTTTGCTGCCCCCCAGGGAGGTGTGGCATCAGTTTTAAGTTGCCGAATATTGTTCCTAAAAACCTAAATTAAGCTTCCGATGAATATTGTTACACACGTTGAAAATGAATTCTGCTCTTTTTCAGAGGAGACCAAGGTGGGCATCAAGACTATCAAGATGTACTGTCAGAGGATGCAGGAGGAGAACATCACACGGGCCATCATTGTAGTCCAGATGGGCATGACGCCCTCTGCAAAACAGGTTGGTTAACATACTATACTGTATGTATACATTATGTATGTTTGCATTCATGACTGTACATACCTCCCAGTCTTTAGTGGACATGGCACCCAAGTATATCCTGGAGCAGTTTCTGCAGCAGGAGCTGCTCATCAACATCACAGAACATGAGGTAAAAACACCAGCCAAAACAAAGTAGGCAAACACATTTCAATATAACGTACTGCAGTTAGGTTATCATTTTGTGATTAAATTGAATAGTTTTAATAAACTTTTTTTTTTAAAACGAAAAATTGTCACTAAGTTATTCAATTTGATCCTGCTTTTGACCAAACTATTAGGAACACCAACTGCAATTTGCACAGTTGTCACTCTTAATGCCTCCCATGAGGGGGGGAAATAAATGACAATTTGTTCATCTTTCTGTATTTCAGCTTGTGCCAGAACACATCGTCATGACAAAAGAGGAAGTGACAGAGCTCCTGGCCAGATAGTATCCTCTTAATGTATACACCATACCACAGATGTGTATAAAATATATACACGCACTACCAGTCAAAAGTTTTGGATATGCATGCCATGTCGGCCAAACTTTTGACAGGTAACGTATATATGTAGTGTGCAGTGTTTCTTTACGGACAATATGTGCATTTGGTTGCCTTAACACGCTCAGTAAACTGAAGGAGAGTCAGCTCCCCAGGATCCAAGCCGGAGACCCCGTGGCTCGTTACTTCGGCTTAAAGAGAGGACAGGTAAACAAAGCATAACTTTGAAACAAGGCAAAGAGGGGAAAAGTGTCGTGACTATTAGAACAGGAAGTAGACTTAATGCGAAACAGGGAAGCGTCTGGCTACTCAGTGCATCATCAATATCAAGCAGTTTTAAAAAACAGGCGTGAGTAAATACCACGTACTAAAATGACTAGCATATAACCAGCAAAGTGTCAACCTATGGCATTATTTTCGATGTTTTGCATCTTTAAACGGGGGAACAGTTTTACTTTTGTTTCAACAGTGCTGCTCTAAGATATAAGGCTGGTCAGGAGAGGGGCAGTTCCTTAAAGTAACATTTTTAGATGAGAAAGGCGGGGAAAAAGGTAAAGTCACCATTACGCTAGAATTTGGGTCTGACACTTTAAATCCGTACCAAGGTGGTGAAAATCATCAGGCCGAGTGAGACAGCTGGACGGTACATCACCTACAGGCTGGTGCAGTGACAGGTTAGTCATCCATATCAGACATGTACAATATTTCGATGATGACTAGTTAGAATGACTGTCAATATTTACCATCCTAGATGTTGACTGGGGAAGCATTCGAAGATGTTCCAGCCACACTCATCATCCTTGGATCCCTGTTTTAATTGTGTTACATTTCTTTTGTGTTTCTATTCCAAAAATGAAATTTGTAAAATAAAAATGATCTATTGAAAATAAAGCCAGACTGATTTCTTCTATGTAGATCAGGGCTGTGGATAAACTGAACCGTGAAGAAAAAAATAGCCACTAAACTGTTTTCTGATGCTGTTGCACCAAGTAGTTCATTTTCTTTCATATCACACGAGCCACACTTAAAGATATTTATATAAATGTCTTATTTTATTAAAACAATGCAATAACAATTTGAAATAGTGACAAAACAAACAAAGAAAAGAAAGTGCTGAAATAAAACCAGCAGCACTTTGAATGAAGGCAATAAAAACACTTGGGACTGTATGCCAATTAAGTCCAGTAAGAAAAGCTGAGCGCTGCCAAAAGCTGGGAAGAAGCGAACCATCAAAGAGCATTAAAGTGATCATTAGACAAATTCGGGCCCTTTTGCTCGGTTTCTGCTGAGTGCCATCTTCTTGCTACGCAGGTGTTCTAGCAGGACTCTGGAACCACGCGATGGTGAGCAGTAGTAGTAATTGTTGGACTGGTTGACGTTCAGCTCGGCCAGAGATGCGATCAGACTGCCCTCGACACAGTTTGCGTCATCGTTGGGCTGGGGCGGAGTCCCGTCCAGCTCCAGGCTGTCCTGGTAGTTCAACTGCTCGTCTTCATCGGCCACCTCCGCGCCTCCTGCCTTGGCGCTCTCATCCTGCTCCGAGTCCGAGTCGGGGAGCTGCTCGCTGGAGCCCATTGAGCCTGAGGAGGTACCCGTGTCGAGTTACTGTGTCACGTCACGCCGACAGCACTGGTTCTGGGGAGGTTTGCAGGGGCACCTGCACCTCTTAAGCCATTCTGCATCCAAGTAGACACTAAGCAATGCCTTAGTAAGGTTTGTTGTATTTTGTGTTGATGCCATGAGCGTATGTCAGGCTAACTTGACAACAGAGCTGAATGGCCACTGGTGTGAGGGACTTCATATGCAGTCATGCGTGAAAACCTGGAACCATTGTAAATAGCACAGCCACCTTTACGCTGTGTTTTCTATGCTATTGCTATTTATTATTTTATTTATTCGACAAATATTTTGCTAATGCTTTATTTTATATTGCACTTATATTGAACTGTGTACAGTTCTTTTCTGAAACATTTCTTTTGTGCAATGAAACACTTTATGCCCCCCCCCCAATCTTGCTGCCGTAGACTGCAAATTTCCCCAGTGTGGGACGAATAAAGGTTCTTATCTTATTACACGCCTGATGCAGTTCGTTGAATGAAAATGAGCAAGTCAAGCCACAGAGCACAATCTAAGCTTGCAGCGCAACACCAAAAATGAAAACCAACAACTGGGTGCATGTTGAATTAAGAAGTTATGTCCCTTTGAGTAGTATATCATTGTTCTAAAATCGACACTGCGCGCTGAATTTGGAAGAATTTACAAAACAAAACTCACCGCAGCCTTCGTCCATTTTGTCTGACTCTGATTTGCTCTTTCTGTGCGGGCCTGTGTCCTCCTCGCCGTCAGCAGAACTGCTGGTTACATCCTCGACCTAAACCATCAGCACAAATGTCATCGAAAAGTAAAAAAATACAATAAAATAAAAAAGCCTGGTACTCGAGAAAATTCCAAAATACACCAAAAAATAAAAGCATTCTATCCTAGGACATTTCTCCCAGTTCAGTTAATGGAAATTTCTTTAAATAAATAAATATTCATTTGTACAAATGTAGTAAGACGCACCCTTGGTTGAGCATAAATAGGGAAGTAGATAACAAATATGGTTGTATTTGTACAGATAAAAGCCTCCTCACTGATCCACATTTAATAGATAGCTGACATGTCACTGTTCAGTAAATTGTAATAATAGAGCTCTCATTAAACACGAGCGGTAGAAGCTCACCAGGCGAGCGGAGGTGGAGGCAGAGCGGCAGGTCTTGTGGCAGTGGGAGCTCTTCGATTGAAAGATGGAGGCGTAGAAGACGATGAGGGCCTCCACCACACGGGCCTGGTGGGGGTAGTCCACCAAAGACGAGAGCGAAATGGTCGCCCCCGTGGGACGAGGACGCATCAGCGACGGCCCGAACACGATCCCCAAATTATTGGGACTCATCTTGTTCTCCTCCTCCAGCTCGGTGATCCTAAGAGATGCGAGAGCGCGCGTCACGGTGGGTGTCTCGACACGACCCGACCGAAGCCGTCGCATTCTCCTACGTACCGCCGAAGATGGCGAATCAGGTATCGCAGGGTGGCCATGTTGGCTTTGGGCAGCTCCTTCAGAAGCTCCCTCAGCTTGTCGACCAGCACCAATGTCTCCGGCTCAGTTTCGGGGCCCAGGTCCACCAGCTGAGCCCCCCTGCCCACTGCGGGGGGGCCGCCGGGCTCATCGGGCTCAGCGTCGGCCTGCACACTCTCCTTGGCCAAACCCACCAGATTGTTGTAAATGTGGAACGGCAGGATGGGTTCTGGCAACTGGATAGCATACAAGCAGGGAATTAATCTGTAGTTTAGCAGCCTCATTTTACGTTTTATTTTTTGGAGTGTGTTTTTCTTAAACTGTAAGCGCCCTGTTGCGAAGCAAGACTGACTTGTCGCAGGTAGAGCTTGAGCACGTTGCTGATGTCGTGCGGAGAACACTGCGACAGCTCCACGAGTTCCTTGCCGTTTTCGAAGGCCTGACACAGCTTCTCCACGCGCGTCTTCACGCCGTTCACCCGGTAGATGCCCTGCGAGCCAGCATGAAGCAAGTCAGCAGAAGTGTTTGATTCATGTGGCACTTCTCATAGACAGAGGGACAAAGTGCTAACTACATCTCCCGCGTGACTTGGTTAATACTGACTAATGGCTGATTAGACTGTTGAGTATGCTTGCACATGGGGTGGGGGGTTGATTGTGATTAAAGCTGGGGATGACAAAGTTATGCAATCTTTCTGTGTCAAGACAAAAACAATGGTAGTCAGATAAAGCACAGTCCATGTTTAGTGAAGACAGTGGTCGCGTAACCTATGTCGGTATAAAAGAGAAGCTCTCATCAGTATTCGTTGAGAGCAACCACCGTGTAAACTGCTTTTGTGGTGGTGGTTCCTTCTTACAAGATTGAATTATATCTTTAATCTTATTCAGATCTCCAAAGGATTTTTCAAGCCATTTTAACTCTTAAATTTTGAAATATTATTCAGGTGGTGGTGGGGATGCAGGAGTGGCTTACAGTTTTAACACGTAAATGAAACAGCCTGTTTGAAAATGGCAGTGAAAATGATTGTCCCCCCCACCCCCGAATTGGGGTGCCTATTTCTTTTAGAAAGCGACCATAAGCAGATAGCAAGTTATGGAGCCTAAACCTTCTCTCACCTTCATCTTCAGCGCCCGCCTCTCGATCTCAGAGATGCACTTGGTGATGATGAAAGGGATGCCGTCGCTGGCGCAGCTGGCCACCTGAGAGAATTCCCTCCCGAAGAGCTGCAGACGGCCCCGCAGCTTCTTGTGGCCGCATTGGATGGCCAGCGTCTCCAGGCAGCGTTTGTGACAAGCCAGGAAACACTACGGACACATCGAGGACGAGACCGCCTGAGGAATGCCGTTTTTGTTTGAGGGGCTTTGGGGCAGGTGGGCGGAAAAAAAAAATCTCCTCACCTCTTCGCACTCGGCGCCCTGGAAGTACACGTAGCTGTCGCACTCCCGGCACTTAGCTGGAGTGCGCAGCTTCCTCAGGCGGTGCGTTTGGGCGGCTTTGGACAAGCCCACGTTGCGGAAAGGTCTGGTGGAGACCACTACGTCGGGGTCCATGCCGTTCATGCCTGCGGAAGAACCAAAGACACTCTGTGAAAGGTTTTATAGCAGATGGCCTCAAGTATACCAAGTGTTACCTTCATTTATCTACCTTTACATTTCACACAAAGCTAGGCAAAGCAGATCATGTCAAAACTATGTCAAGTTTCGCACAGCAACTTGGCATTCCGTAATCAGATCATAATATGACATAAGCAGTTGGTTCTGAGGTGACTAATAAAAAAACGAATCTGTAAGACATGGACTATTGGTTTCAACACAACAGGCTCTTGGAGCACAAACCTGTAATTTATATTTTTACCAGATATCTCGATAATGACACGATAATGTTACTATGATCTGTGAAAACTGATTTTTTTTTTTAAAGAAAAAATTAATTATCCATCCAAAAGGATGCGGAAAGTTTTTATTTTTTTAGAACCTACTGACAGTCATCAACAGAAGTTAACCACTCAACCCCATACGTGATGGTTGTGTATGCATTAATAAATTACATGGCGATATGGTGTATGGACTCTAAGCGATATGAACGATGCCAGCCTGGATCGTGGCGGCTCACCATTAAAATATGTCGCATTGTATGACTTTATTTATCCACAAAAAAATGGTGGTAGGCAACAAAGACGTGCGTTGCGACAGAAATGGGACGTGGGCGATATTCATGAGGAAAGTGTGGATATATTGAAAGGCGAGGCCGACTCTCAATGGAGCAGCGAGGCGCAGGCTGCTCGCACGTTTTTACAACACGCCATGCAATTTTATCCACTGGTAATTTTGAAATGATAAATATGGTCATGTAACGTTGTAAAACACACCCTCTGTATTTACTTCACAGCGAACAGGGAAGTGGATTTCTTGTGTGTGTATTGCCTAAGTGACAAAGTTAATATAAATAACATGGCAAGAACTAAACTAAAAGTCTTACTTGGCGTCTCAAATGAGGCCACATTGCCATCTTTTTCATCCGTCTCCTCTGCGGACGAGACTGTTCCGGTGGATGACGTCCGGGTAATTTTGCTGATGTCGGCTGCTGACGTGAAAGGATGACAAGTGTAAAAATGTTTCCCAGAGGGGGGGACAAACAAATCAAAAACTGTGATTGGCGCACTTGTGCTGGCGATTGGAGACTCCAGGGTGCCGTCTGCTCCCACGCTGTCATCACTCACTGTGGAGCCCCACGACTTGTGACCCTGCCCTGCATACCAAATCATATAGTCGTGTCAAACGACGACGGTATGGTGCAATCTGACACCGATGTACCTTGACATTGGAGTTCACCTTCAGTTTTTTTGGGAGGTTGTTCTGGGCTCTTTTTTTTTTTTACCAATTGTATCTTATGTCTCTTCAATTTATCGATTTTCCTCCACCGGCCACATCCAGCGAGGATGACTACAGTTCCGTGGATTTTTGATGATGTGAAACTGCTGAACTTTGGCTTGGTGATGATCTTTCAGCTTTTACATTTAACATGCTTGTCTAGAATTTTATTTCTCGGCATTACTCACTGGGATGACTGTCCGTTTCCACTCCTGCGGCGGGGTTGTCTGCCTGGCTCGTCTGCTCTGCGTCAAAGCTGTCGTTTCTCGTTCTGAGGACGGTGCTGCATTCGTTCAACACGAGATACGTTAAAAGTGTCACCTCACCATTACGAAAACGGTCTTCCTTACTGCGACGCCGCGCCGGAAGGGGTGAAGGGCTCGAACGCGTAGCAGACGGCGGGTTGGTCCGGCAGCTGCAAGTCTCGCACGTGGGCGGTGTACTGTTGGCCCGGGTCGTACAGCTTGCTGCTCTCGCACAAAGTCTGGTAACAGACGGGTAGCGCCACCGTCTGCATGTGCATAGACTGGTAGTACGAGATGGTGGCCTGGTGGTTGTAAAGGAAACGACAGTGAAGCGAAGGTCGGCGGAAAGACGTTCAAGAGATGGCATTCGTAGTTTGCGTCGAACCGAGCGCAGTGTCTGGTCGCTCTGTTTGATGAGGTCCTGCAGCTGCCTCAGCACCGTGACTTTGGTGTGCTCCAGCTCCATCATCTGAACCGTGGCGTCGGCGATGCACGTTCTGTACGTTGCCTCCGCCTCATCCGCCTACGAATCAAAACAGACACCAATGACCTCATCAAAACAGTGTTTACAATCCAAGGTTGTCCAAACTCAGGGCGGCATGGTGCAGCAGTCGTTAGCGTATCGACCTAACACTGCAGAGGTTGTGGGTTCAATCCCAGCTGCGGGCTTCCGATGTGGAGTTTGCATGTTCTCCCTGTGCCTGTGTGGTTTTTCTACGGGTACTCTGGTTTCTTCCCACATTCCAAAAACTTGCACGGCAGGCTGATTGAACACCCTAAATTGTCCCTAGGTGTGACTGTGAGCGCGAATGGTTGTTCGTCTCTATGTGCCCTGCGATTGGCTGGCAACCGGTTCAGGGTGTGCCCTGTCTACTGCCAGAAGACAGCTGGGATTTCTTATTTTTTTCTGAACATTACAACTTTTCTGAACCTTCTCTTAAATTTAGGGGGGGAAGCAATTAATTTGAATTGAAATATATAATACAGTTTTTCTTGCAGCACGACAATAACGATCTTCACATCAACCTAGTTCATATTTATTTATTGATTCTTATTTTAACGACTTTTCTTTTTAATACTATATGGAGTAGCGAGGAGCGAGCACCTTGTTGCGAGCCTCTTCCTCCAACCGCTTCTTCTTGTCCAAGGACTTGGCGGTGGCTCCCGCCCCCTCCTCCTCGGCTCGGCTGGCGGCCGCTTTGGCCTTGTAGTCCTCGCAGCGCGCCATGTAGGCTTGCTTGGCCTTGCGCAGGTTGGCCTCGCAGTCCATCTGTCGGGAGAAGCGGCTCATCTCACTCTCAAGACTCAAAAGTCACTCGCGCGCACGGTCGTGTTCAGAGACGGACCAGTTTTCTCTTTGCTCGGACCCAGTGATCCTTGATTTCCTTCCGACGCTTCTCATGCTCTTGCTTGCGCAGCACCAGCGGCTGCACACAACCACACACGTATGTGTACATGTTCACGTGCTGCTGTTCATGACACAAAAAGTAGTCTCACACCAAATGGGAGTAACCTGGATAAAAGTCTGGTTGTGCAGGGTGGCGCTGGCCTGCTGGAGGCCGACGCTCTGTTCCTGGTCCTGCTCCAAAGCGAGAGAATAGATGGAGAAGAGGGGCATGTGGGGCTGCAAGGGAAAAATAACACTAGTGTCATTGGCTGCATCGGGGCGGACAAGAAAGGATACATGTTCTCAAAAAAATGCGTCTCACGTGTGTTATGCTGTGTTTGCAGGACTGGTATAATCTCTGAAGACCTTTGGAGAATTCCATCTCTGGTGGAAGACAGACACAAGTGGTTATATGGGAGCACGGTTGCAGTGATGCGTTCAGGCATTCCCCCCCCCCCCCCCTCAATTTCTGAAGCCATAACTATAATGATTCATTGCATTTTTTTTCTTTAGCATTTTTCTTGGAAAGTTTCTTTTTTCATAAATCTACAACTTTTTTCTTTTAACATTTCTGCTTCATCCTAAATAAGTAAATAATGAGAAAAAAATCACCAGCAAATTTAAGGATTTTATTCCCATAATCTGACTATCCTTGTATATTTTTTTTTCCTCCAATCATTGAATACTAACAGTTTTCTTTACTGTTGCAACTTATCTCACCTAATTTTATTATTTACTTTCTACCCTTTTTCATTTTTTTCCCTTTTGCCTTTATAATAAAATGGTTCACTTTTTTTTTGCAACATTAAAATCTTAACATTGCAGCAGTATCCTTTTAACATTTATTTTATTCTAGAAACATTCCATCTTGATTATTGCAAAAGTAAAAGCAAAACATGTTTTCCTTATGATTGACACGATTTAACTTGAACATAATTACTTTTCCCGTCAGGCTATTTTTTTTCTTATCACAATAAATTTGCTCTCACGACACCCATTACTGAAAACATTTTGACTGTTTTAAGCTTTGTTTTATTTTCCAAATGCAAACGCAGGCTAAGACTGCACATTTGGCAAAGTCAAAACCACCAAGGCAAAAGCTCTTAGATGTTGACTTATAGCCAACGTAGCAGAGCAACCACAACGTACCCAGTGAGGTTCTCTTCTCCACGTAACTGATGAGATCCTTCATGTACTTGGCGATGGTTTTGGCGTACTGCAGAGCGGAGTCAACGCCGCCCTCACTTCGCTGCAAGATCACGTCCGCCGCCTCGAGGTTGCCTGCAAATTGGGGAAAAAAATATTGAGACTCATACGTTATGAAGTGGGCAAAATGAGAACACGCAGGCACAAACGGATTCCTTGTCGTGTTCAATTTTCGCATGTGGCCAGTTTTGCTCAGAGATTTTGTCACTTGAGCCTCCTACTGCATTAAACGTATGACTGATATAAATATTCGGGATGAGGATGGACTGAAACTGTCTATCAATAAGGGTCTCCAGTAAAAAATCATAACGATAACACGCCGAATTTAAAGCCGTGGCGTTCCAAGCATGACAATAAAGTTCTGTTTTATAGTCTGAAAAGTACAGCAACCGCACAAGACAGCAACGAAAGTGTTATTCTCACACCATTCTTCATGCAGCTTTTAAATAAATAACAGCAACGAAAATGTTATTCTCATACCATTCTTCATACCATTCTTCATGCAGCTTTTAAATAGATAGATAGATAGATAGAATAAATTGAAAGTGCAAGATGAGGCTGCCTACCCATGTCGTCTGAGTTGCTCCCCAGCTGACCGCTGTCCTGACCTGCAGCACCATACAAGTTCTCCATGGACTGCGCAAGGCAAATAAAACATGTAATGCTACGACCATCGTGACAAATCAATAGTGCGGCTGAAAGGAGGAGAACGGGTGAGACACTCACCCGGCTCTTCTCCGTGGGCAACAATGAGAGTAGCGTGCTGCTGTCCACCTCGCCCATCAGCAGCTCAGACACACTGGACGCAAGCACAAAATACACGCTGACCTTAAACCACATTGTGCAAGTCGAATGTTCTCAAAAACGTTTTTTTTTTTCTTCACTAAAGCACGTCAAATTAAAATCTCATGCACAACTGTCAAACTATTTGCGCAATATTACAGGTGTTTTGTAAGAATATTATGACCTTTTTGCAACGTTAAAACCTTTTCGTGCTAAACTTCCCAAACATGACGACTACTTTCTCTTAACACTATATATTTTTTGAGTTGTACAACTCAAAAAATATATTTCTAACATTACAGGTGTTTTGTAAAAATATTATGACCTTTTTGCAATATTAAAACCTTTTCGTGCTAACTTTCCTAACATGACGACTACTTTCTCTTAACACGATATATTTTTTTGAGTTGTGCAACAACTCAAAAAATATATTTCCAATCACAACTCCTTGTGATTGGAAAGATTTAGGCAGTGGTGTGTGTCGGATTTTTCAAAGAGTGTAAAGTTCATCTCGCTGCCGACAGAAGCCGAGTGGATGAGGAAATGGCGCTGTCAGACATTTCAACCATGTGACAGCTCACTTCCCCTTGCTGTTCTCTGACAGTTGAAACAGACATGTGACCACCTCCTATGCAAAGAAACGCTCCACAATGGTCACTTTTAGAGAAGACCAATTAAAAATAAAACAACAACCCTCAAATGGAGCATAGCTGCTTTGAGCTCACTTCCCCTTGCTGTTCTCTGACAGTTGAAACAAACATGTGACCACCTCCTACGCAAAGAAACACTCCACAATGGTCACTTTTAGAGAAGACAAATTAAAAAAAAAAAACAACAACCCTCAAATGGAGCATAGCTGCTTTGTGTCATTTGTCAATCATCCAAAATACTGTTCAAAGAGCGTGTGATTGATCATCTCCCCCGCCAGGCATTTTGTGCCACGGCATACAAGAAAACAGAAACCACTTCCTGTTTTCGTGCTCTGCCTCTTGCAAATGTGTCACCATTTACGCACTTCTCCAGGTTTCCATACACACACAATTTCGAACGCACAACTTCTGTTTTTAAGCAATCCATGCGACTCACTTGCTGCTGAAGGCCACCGCGATGGTCTCAATGGCTTTCTCAAAGTCCTTTTTGTCCGAGTCATTGCACGCCTCGTAGTGGAAGCCTGAAAAGGTGTTTAGTCATGATTTATATTACGGTGTCTTGCGATTTAAAAAAAAAAAAAGTCTTGTCATCCTTTTACTTGACGACCATATTGTGCCGTTATTCAATCAGGTTCCGATAGTTAATTAATCTGTTGTCTATGCCTAATTCTTTGCTAAATTTTTGACCCTATGCCGTAAACGGTATGTCGAGTGGAAACAAGACTTGAGAAGATCCAGAGCGACAAGTCACCGATCCCGTTTGACTCACCTTTGACTTTGGCTATGAGTTTCCCAGCGGCGGTGAGGATCTCCACCGTGTTGAGGAAGGGGTACGTATTGATGACCTGCCGCAACACGCGTAGAACCTCCCCCAAGCACTCGTGGGCGACGGGCCGCTGATTCTCCGTACCTGCGTGTCAATGGGGGGGGGGGTGCTAAATTGACTTGTTTTCATTCACACTTCTGGTTAGCGAGAGTGGGTACCGAGCAACTTTGAGCCAGTTTGCTCATCGCTTGCTATGTTAGCTTCTCACGTAGGCTAGGTGCCATTCGTTTGGCATTTGTGGGTTACAATAACGATCCCAAATCATATATAACATTGACTTTACAACAGTTTGTTTGTGGAGTCTCTGGCGCGCCTGCCAACCGATCAAGTGTGAATGACGCAACCGGGAAAATATTTGGCTATCTTCCATGTTCTGAAAACGTATTTGTGACAGAGGCCTTGTGTTCTTCTGCCCCACTGGAATGTTAAAGTGAGCTTAAGTTAGATTCATATGAACGTCTAAATTGAATTGGATTTTTTTTCGGACTGATTTCCTCTTGGCTTCGAATACAGACGACAACAATTGGACGACATCACATGTCACAAAAGCATCCTCAGTGGCGCCTGTTAGTGTCCATGATGACAAGAACACAGTGACCTCAAGAGTGGTGTCCAACAGGAAGTGGACTCCCCCCACCCCCTTAATTTAGGCAATGCAGCACAACATGCTGCCTTGTAGATTTTCATTCACGTTGCTTTATGTCAAGCAACGTTCCAACGACATTACAGTCAGCAGATGTGGCCTTCCTTTCGGAGGAGGAAGTGCGGCCTGGAGAGTGATACCGCCCTGTCAGACGTAGCTACCTACCGTAGCTTCCTGTTTTAGAAGAACGAGAGAACATGAAACTCGCGATGACACACAACGCACGCCAAGCATACACGTGTGTCGCAGGTGGCTTTCGGTACGGGGGGGGGTTGGCTATTTTGAGCCCCCTTAGGAAATGTGAGTCTTCATTTTGGAGTTAAAAAAAAAGAGCTGCATGGAAAGAGGCATTTTAAATATGATTCTCCTTTGAAAAACATCAATGCATCCATTTTTCTACACCGCTTGTTCTCATGACTGACTTGCGGCGACAGGTGAGGTCCACTCTGGACTGGTAAGACGGTGATGTCGGCAAGAAATGCTTGCGTTGGAAAAATACCACCTCTTACCGTCTGGGGTATAAAACAAAATCGGGGGCAAAAATCGGGTCAACAACAGCCCCATTATCTTTATGTGTGTACCAGGCCTAAGGTGAAAAATAGGTCGCGGGTATTGGAATTCAGCTACCTTCAGCCAGCACCACCACGTCCTTCAGCTTCTCCACAGCTTCGGCAAAGCGCGCCACGTCCCTGAGCAGGGCCGGGATGTCCTCCACCTCGATGGCGGCGGGCTCGGGACCTTCAGATGACGGCGTCGTTGGTGTCATGGCTCCTTTAGCCTGGCCTTTGGTGAATACCCATGACTGGAGAGTCAAACCTGTGTAGTGGGGGGGGGCAAGTTGCTTAGGCGGTAATAGACCATGCATTTTGTCCCTGGGCCTTCAGTGGGGATTTACGAGCCTTAATCCAACTCTCAAAGGATTAAATTTCCAGATTTTTTTTTAAAAAAAAGGGTATGTCCAAAATTAAGATGGGTAGGATAAGACATACAAGTGGTTTAGTTTAAGAGAAAAAAACAAATTACAGTTTAATGTATATCATTTCCATTGTAGCTATTGAAAAATGTTTTGCACAATGTTTTAGATGTGTGTGCGCGCAATTTTTATTCAGTATAAAAAAATGTTTTGCGCAATGTTTTAGATGTGTGTGTATGCGCGCAATTTTTATTCAGTATAAAAATGGATGTTGATTCACTTTTTTGATACGTTTTAGTTTTGTGGAACCTCCGTGAAATTTCCCCTGGTGTCTCACCTGCAGCGCTGGCATGTCGGCTCAGGGTGGTCGGCCGCCTCAGGGTGGCGGTGGAGGTCGGGGCGCCCGGTGGCAACTTGAAGTGCTGGGGGCTCGGTGTTCCCGGGCAGGACAGAGATGGGTCCTGGAGTCCGGCGGAGGATGGAGTGAACATGGATGAGGATGAGGAGGAATACGTGGGTGAAGAGGAGAGGGTGGCGTCACCGCCATCCTTCCGAGGCTGCTCCTGTAGGATGGACAGCTGGGAGGGACACATGAGAGGAACGCTCAAAATGGCTTCTCTTTTGTCATGCTGTTGTCAAGAGACTTTCACAAGATCCCGCACGGCAGCACTTCCTGATTTTGAGGGTGCGGCAGAGATACGAACAAATACAGCTTGCAGAGAAGACGACGTCTATCGTTTGATCAAATTTCTATACTTACCTGTTTGAGCCACACATCCAGTCGCCCTTTGCCTTTACCGTCCACGTTCTTAGCCCTCAAACTGATGGAATACGGCTTGTAGCTACGTTTGCGCCCCCGCTTCAGCATGGCCATACAACATCAAGGAACCAGGAGCCACATTCCAACTACCTATCATGAACACACTCAGACAACACTACA
>NW_017806175.1:2983920-2986716 GCF_001891065.2 Hippocampus comes
TGGTTAGCGAGAGTGGTTACCGATCAACTTTGAGCCAGTTTGCTCATCGCTTGCTATGTTAGCTTCTCACATAGGCTAGGTGCCATACGTTTGGCATTTGTGGGTTGCAATAACAATCCCAAATCATATATAACATTGACTTTACAACAGTTTGTTTGTGGAGTCTCTGGCGCGCCTGCCAACCGATCAAGTGTGAATGACACAACCGAGAAAATATTTGGCTATCTTCCATGTTCTGAAAACGTATTTGTGACAGAGGCCTTGTGTTCTTCTGCCCCACTGGAATGTTAAAGTGAGCTTAAGTTAGATTCATATGAACGTCTAAATTGAATTGGATTTTTTTTCGGACTGATTTCCTCTTGGCTTCGAATACAGACGACAACAATTGGATGACATCACATGTCACAAAAGCATCCTCAGTGGCGCCTGTTAGTGTCCATGATGACAAGAACACAGTGACCTCAAGAGTGGTGTCCAACAGGAAGTGGACTCCCCCCACCCCCTTAATTTAGGCAATGCAGCACAACATGCTGCCTTGTAGATTTTCATTCACGTTGCTTTATGTCAAGCAACATTCCAACGACATTACAGTCAGCAGATGTGGCCTTCCTTTCGGAGGAGGAAGTGCGGCCTGGAGAGTGATACCGCCCTGTCAGACGTAGCTACCTACCGTAGCTTCCTGTTTTAGAAGAACGAGAGAACATGAAACTCGCGATGACACACAACGCACGCCAAGCATACACGTGTGTCGCAGGTGGCTTTCGGTACGGGGGGGTGGGGTTGGCTATTTTGAGCCCCCTTCGGAAATGTGAGTCTTCATTTTGGAGTTAAAAAAAAAGAGCTGCATGGAAAGAGGCATTTTAAATATGATTCTCCTTTGAAAAACATCAATGCATCCATTTTTCTACACCGCTTGTTCTCATGACTGACTTGCGGCGACAGGTGAGGTCCACTCTGGACTGGTAAGACGGTGATGTCGGCAAGAAATGCTTGCGTTGGAAAAATACCACCTCTTACCGTCTGGGGTATAAAACAAAATCGGGGGCAAAAATCGGGTCAACAACAGCCCCATTATCTTTATGTGTGTACCAGGCCTAAGGTGAAAAATAGGTCGCGGGTATTGGAATTCAGCTACCTTCAGCCAGCACCACCACGTCCTTCAGCTTCTCCACAGCTTCGGCAAAGCGCGCCACGTCCCTGAGCAGGGCCGGGATGTCCTCCACCTCGATGGCGGCGGGCTCGGGACCTTCAGATGACGGCGTCGTTGGTGTCATGGCTCCTTTAGCCTGGTGAAAAATAGGTCGCGGGTATTGGAATTCAGCTACCTTCAGCCAGCACCACCACGTCCTTCAGCTTCTCCACAGCTTCGGCAAAGCGCGCCACGTCCCTGAGCAGGGCCGGGATGTCCTCCACCTCGATGGCGGCGGGCTCGGGACCTTCAGATGACGGCGTCGTTGGTGTCATGGCTCCTTTAGCCTGGCCTTTGGTGAATACCCATGACTGGAGAGTCAAACCTGTGTAGTGGGGGGGGGCAAGTTGCTTAGGCGGTAATAGACCATGCATTTTGTCCCTGGGCCTTCAGTGGGGATTTACGAGCCTTAATCCAACTCTCAAAGGATTAAATTTCCAGATTTTTTTTTAAAAAAAAGGGTATGTCCAAAATTAAGATGGGTAGGATAAGACATACAAGTGGTTTAGTTTAAGAGAAAAAAACAAATTACAGTTTAATGTATATCATTTCCATTGTAGCTATTGAAAAATGTTTTGCACAATGTTTTAGATGTGTGTGCGCGCAATTTTTATTCAGTATAAAAATGGATGTTGGTAGGAGGGTGGGGGGGCAAGTTGCTTAGGCGGTAATAGGCCATGCATTTTGTCCCTGGGCCTTCAGTGGGAATTTACGAGCCTTAATCCAACTCTGAAAGGATTAAATTTCCAGATTAAAAAAAAAGGGCATGTCCAAAATTAAGATGGGTAGGATAAGATATGCAAGTGGTTTAGTTTAAGAGAAAAAACAAATTACAGCTTAATGTATATCATTTCCATTGTAGCGATTGAAAAATGTTTTGCGCAATGTTTTAGATGTGTGTGTATGCGCGCAATTTTTATTCAGTATAAAAATGGATGTTGATTCACTTTTTTGATACGTTTTAGTTTTGTGGAACCTCCGTGAAATTTCCCCTGGTGTCTCACCTGCAGCGCTGGCATGTCGGCTCAGGGTGGTCGGCCGCCTCAGGGTGGCGGTGGAGGTCGGGGCGCCCGGTGGCAACTTGAAGTGCTGGGGGCTCGGTGTTCCCGGGCAGGACAGAGATGGGTCCTGGAGTCCGGCGGAGGATGGAGTGAACATGGATGAGGATGAGGAGGAATACGTGGGTGAAGAGGAGAGGGTGGCGTCACCGCCATCCTTCCGAGGCTGCTCCTGTAGGATGGACAGCTGGGAGGGACACATGAGAGGAACGCTCAAAATGGCTTCTCTTTTGTCATGCTGTTGTCAAGAGACTTTCACAAGATCCCGCACGGCAGCACTTCCTGATTTTGAGGGTGCGACAGAGATACGAACAAATACAGCTTGCAGAGAAGACGACGTCTATCGTTTGATCAAATTTCTATACTTACCTGTTTGAGCCACACATCCAGTCGCCCTTTGCCTTTACCGTCCACGTTCTTAGCCCTCAAACTGATGGAATACGGCTTGTAGCTACGTTTGCGCCCCCGCTTCAGCATGGCCATACAACATCAAGGAACCAGGAGCCACATTCCAACTACCTATCATGAACACACTCAGACAACACTACA
>NW_017806175.1:2988143-3101438 GCF_001891065.2 Hippocampus comes
AGTCTAAACGTTGTCAGTCCCCCCCCCGCCCCCCGAGACATAAAAGTACAACAAACGACGGCCCAACTTTAAAGTAACATCTCGACAGAGATATAATGGGCACTTAGTTCCAACGCAATCAATTCATCAAAGCACACGTGTGCGTCCACGTCAAGTGTTTTTCGGGGTATTCTTCCGCCCGCTTGTCTCACCTGCGCCATTAGGTAAGTTAGACCCCTATTTTTATTTATTTATGTATTGATTGATTTAACGAATGTGAGGATCACAACTCGACCTGTGCGTTACCGATAGACGTTTTAATTTTGCATTATATAACCGCGGCCTTCTGATAGGTTACCATCAGGGTAACCCATCACATTACTAAGGTAATTTCACGGGATAAAATCCGCGTGATAATTTTATTTTCAGTAGTTATAAACCATTTATTACTACTACACAATTTTTGATATTTATAACAGTTTTTTAATAGTATCATAACACTCATCGCTGATTGACATGTTCTACCTTCTTGTCGGGCTCTCAGGCCCCCAGCGGTTCGCAAGCTGTAGCTTGAGCGTGAAATAATTTAACCAAACCCCCAGCTCTGGATCCAGCTCAGACACGCAATGTAAATTTTAAAAACATTTATTAAAAAATAAAAAGATGGTAAAAATATAACAGTCACGTTAAAATGTAGAAAAAAAACCCTCCCATCGTTAAAACATCTTAGCACGTGTGTGTCAGGTTAAAAGTTCAGTCTTGTGATGATGCGTTAAATCCTTCGTGGCCACAATAGTTTGATGTTTATAATATATTGGGAGATTTTATGGTTAAAGGCATTCTTTGTTCTTTTTTCTTTTTTTTTTTTTTAACCAAAGCAGTTCCTCTGAGGTTTGATATGCACTCAGTCCCTATTCCACAAGTAGAAAAAAAAACATTGATGCTTTAATACAGAGTTTACATAAGACCAATTTTCACCTTAAATTGTGCTACACAGTACTTTTTAAAGTGAATCAGGCATTTATATAAAAATTTGAGTTCAGATTGGGGATAACTATCAAAAAAAAAAAAGTGTCTTGGAGCGTCTTTCGTTGTTCGTTCAGACTCAAATGGTGGACAAATGGTGGCTTGTCTACAGTTCTGTCGCTGGACCCCATTCGATGTCCTCATCCTCGTACTCTTCATCCTCTTCAGAGCTGTTGCTCCCGCCTCGGATCTGCGTGCGTCTGACCTGGACCGCTTGGTGATGTGCCACCCTGTAAACAAGCGAAGGGGGCGTGTGTCAAACATCTGCAGGTTAAGTCTTTTTCCCCCTACTAGTGAGCCACAGGAGACTTACACGATGAACTGAAGGGCCTTCTTCTCCTCCGCTTGCGTCTGTAGCTCTGCCTGTCGAGCCTGAACGAGAACAACAAGTTAGCTCTGGCCTCAAGTAAAACAAATAAAACAATTATATACCGTATATTATCGTGTCAGCATGTGAGGCCAAAAGAATTACAGCTCTGGAATGCTCCCATCAAGAGCTTTAATGTGATATGTGACTTGTTTTGGTTTGTTGCACACTGACTTCTTATGTTACAATCGAACTCCATCAAGGTTTTACAAATATTTTTGTCCGTGTGTCAAAACAAAATATCATAATGAGAAAAGAAGTACAGATCTGGAAAGCAATCTTTACGCGCTTTAATATGATATGTGACATGGTGTGGTTTGTTGCACATTGATTTTTAGGCCTGATCCCGTGATAATCAACCAAAACCAATGTCAATTACCTGCTCTAATTGGTTCTCAATGGCAGACAGACTGGCTTGATGTGGGCTCCCTGGCTGCTCATCCCCATACGGCTCGCTGACAGAGTAACGCGTGGATGGGTCGGGAGCGATAAACTCCGGGGGTCCGTCTGACGGAGTGGTGGGTGCAATGGTGTCGAGGTGGTTGAAGTCAGAGTCCGAAAAACTGCGGTGTGAACGAATATCGTCCGGATGATGCAGAGGTGGGCTGCGGCTCTGGCGACGGAGCGTGGCGGGTTCCGGCACGTGCATCAGAGGTGGGATCTCTCTGCCTGGCGAGTACACCTCGGCGTAAGGCTCAGGGTCCAGCTCCTCGTCGGGACTGCCCCAGGTGGGCTCGGACGAGCGAGCCAGGGCGGTGCCAGACACTCTTGAGCTCCTGGCTGCGTGCTGACCCGGGTAGGCCTCCTCCAGGTCCTCGTTGTCCGTATAGGCCTCGCCGTCTGTGAAGGCCTCGCCGTCCGTGTCCTCCAGGTCACTGGCGGCACTGAGGTAGTCGGACTGAGTTTGATCCAGTGCGTCCAGGTCCTGTTCTCCACCGCTCTCCAACTAAACAAAGATACACACATAAATCTATCTACACAGACCTTTTGGACAGCATGATTGTGCGAAATGGAAATTCAACACAGCAAGGTATATGTGGCTTACCGTGACTTCAGAAACCCAGACTGGTTTAGACTGTTGGTGGCGAATCTTGTCCTTTAGAGCCTGATACCAAATATTGGAGCCGGGCTGCAAGTCAACGCGCGCTAGAGGGAACAAATAACAAATGACTCCTGACAGATGGAGAGAATCACTCTTCTGAGGCCTATGACATTTTATGATCTAACAATCAAACAAATGCATCATTTTACAATCTGAGCATTTGTAGGTTCCCTGTTTTGGAAGCTTCTTATCACAGATCCGAAGCTTTTTAATTCATTAAATTCATTCAACCCAAAAAGCTGACAACTGACTGCACACTTCACATGTGATACATTGATGAACACAGAACCACTTCAATAATCATGAATAGGACGCAGACTCACAGAGACATTCACTATTTTATTTTTAAATATGCTTCAACAAAACATCTTTTAGAATCTCATGTTCTCTCAAGCAATTCAGTGATTAAAAAAAAACTATAGTTTAAAAAAAAAAAAAGGTAAAAAAAAGGAAAAAAAAGAAAAAAGATATGCAGTGTTGTCTATAAACACACGCGCGATGTATGTTATTGATGTACCTGAGAAAAGATGACTGCAGTCTTTCCTGAGCTTGAGCGCCTGCGAGTAAAGGCGTCTGGAGCTCTTGTTGGAGTCGGGACTGTAGCGCTGCCTCATGGCTTTGACGTCCTTGCGGCTGTGCGGGTCCAAGAAGATCACCATCGGGTGGTACTGGATGTAGTTGAGCCTCTCCACGGCGGTTGGCGTGATGTCCAGCAGGGGGTGCTTGTCCTGGCAACGGAACAGGAATAAACTTAAGTGAGCCACCACGTGGAGCATGCCACACACACTGTATAGAATTTATTTATGTGAGTGGTCTTGGATATTAAAAATAAAACCTGAAATGTTGAACTCACCTTTTCAGCTATCTTCCTCACGGTGTCCAGTTTGATAACCGTTGAGCTGCTGTCACCGCCCCCACTGCGAGGAACCATCTCTGATGAAACGAGGTGGGGGGGTTCAGGTAAAAAAACTTAAAGGTATAAAAGTGCTTTAAAAAAAAGACACCAACCAGCTATTTCATATTCATCAGGCATCTCCCTCGCTAGCTTCTCCATAGCGATATCGTTAAGAGGACCCAGAATGACGATGGGCCGCTTGAAATTGGCTTCTCTGAGCAGGACCCTCTCGTAAGCCGGGAATTTGCCCTGAATGGTGAGCTGCAGGAGGTCGTCCCGTGAGCGTCGTGCGTTCTTCTCGTTCTTTTTGTTCCCTCTGAGGCCCCGGAGTTTCCAGAACTCGGCCCTGGGCCCCGACACTGGCTTCTCGCCGCTCATCCTCTGCGCCTGCTCCTGGCTGGCCAGCACTTCCGCCCTGATGGATGGCGACCGCACCAACGTGAGAAAGAAAATTCACAGAGTAGCTATCACACAGACTCTATTAATTTTGCTTTCATAAATTTCTTTTGATTTTCTTGAAACTTGATTGGACTATGGTACATAGTCGTTGACCGGTATGTAAAACATGAATGCAGTTTGACTGGACCTGAGGGACGTAGTGTGACAGTCGGCCATTTTCCGGGTGCACCTGTTGCTCACCTGGTCTGGTTGGGGATGGTGCCTTTATCGAGCTCGTGCAGGTCGTTGCCCATGCGGATGGCCAGCCAGTTGCCCAGCTTCCCGCGGTGCATCGTGTCTACCACTCGGAACACCTCTCCTCGCGTAAAATTCAGCCCGATGGGGTGATCGGTCTCGTGGTCATAGTGCGTGCGGATGTAGAAGTTGTCGCCCAGGTTGGACTTTATGATCTTCTTATAAACTGAAGAAGACCAAAAGAAAAAATTGACCATTTAAGGCCATGAGACGCAAACTGGAGCTTGCTATGGTTAGACTGCACTTACTGTCCATCTTATTTTGAGTTTGAATCGCTACCCTCTCTCCTCTCTTGATGTTAAGCAGGAAATTTGCTGCCTCCTCTCGAGTGAAGTGGCCAAAGTCGGTGTTATTGACCTGTGACAAAGGGAGAAGAAAAAACTCCTGTCATAGTGCGTAATATTATTCCAAAAATGCATTTTGACAAAGTGTCCCTGTCCCCTACCAGCGATTGAAACAAGAAACGCCACAAACACCAGTTGCTGATATGTGGTATACACATCTTAACAACTGAAAGATGTCTGCTGGGATATATTATAGTTACATCTGCAGCGGTTGTGAAAATGGAACACGAATAAAGCTGTATTGTATTGTATTGTATTCCCTTTAGCCTCGCTCCATCTAGTGGATACATATCGCAGGTGCGCCTTATACTCCAGAGCGGCTTATAGTGTGGAAAATACGGTAATTAAAATTAAATAAACAAACAATAAAAAGGAAGTTAAAAAAAATTCCATATACTTAAGTTTTTAATGAATATCTGTTTTTATTAATATACATTTTTTTTTAATTTCAATCAAAAAACTTTAGAAATTCAAATTAACACAGTGCAATCAAGACTATTGGTAAAAGCTGTAAACTACAGCTACACATTTTTATTGATATAATAAATATGTATATTTAAATTGAAATGAAATAAAATTAAACAGCAACTACTACCAAATTAATTGTGTCTCTGGTACAGGCCAGGGCAAAGCCACCCTCACCTTCAAAATCTGGTCACCCTCTTTCATTCCCCGCTTGTACGCGGGGCTGTTGGGCTGCACCCCTCCCACAAAGATGCCGACGTCGTTGCCGCCCACCAGCCTGAGGCCCACGCTGCCTTCCTTGATGAACGATACCGCCTGCATGTCGGAGCTGTACCTGCAGGACCGGAACCAGAAATGCTGAGCTTTAATGCGGTCGTGCAAGTTGGGAGGCGGAGACCTGAGAGGGACTCACCCTTGGGGGGATGTCGGGTACGAGTCTGGAGGCAATGAGTAGATGGGCTCTTCAGCAGACTTGGCGGGAACAGGGGCCGGTGCTGCTGCTGGTGCTGATGATCATAATGAAAGCATGTTAAAAGGGCGATTCATTCCTTCTTTAACAACAACAAAAAACAATGAAAACCACTGAATGCGGCGCTTACAGCTGACTGGTGGATTGCTCCTCACGGAGATCCCAGATCTCATGGTGCCACCATTGTGAGGCACATCGGGAGCACTGTTACTGTATAACATGGGATTAAAATAGTCGAAGGAAAAATTTAGAGTTCTGTCTGGAAAAACTAGACCTGAAAAGTCAAATGAAACTCATCAAACCATTGCCATCATGCCATGTCTAATCTCCACAAGTTTGCTTTTTTTTTGTGACAAATGAAGAAAAAAAAAATGTGAGTAATTTTTGTTTTCATTTTCCGATGCGTTGGTTGAGTGACAAATGAAGAAAAAAAAAATGTAATTTTTGTTTTCATTTTCCGATGCGTTGGTTGAAATCTTTTTCCACTTTCGAGCTGGAAAGGTCGTACCTGCGTCGGCTATCCCCGCGGTCTGAGCTGCCCGACCTCCGCAGGTGCGACAGATCGTCGGACTCGGAGGAAACTGAATGTTGTGAAGAGACCACAAAAGATCCCGTCTTCACACACTAGCTCACTCACAAACACTCATCACACATACACACACTTCTCTACATTGACACACACATTCGATCATTAAACACACACACACATATTCTTTCTCCCATCACGTCATCCTCACGCACACTTGCCACCCTCACACAAACATTCACGATTCGACTGACCATCAGGAGGAGGTTGCACAGGCAACGAGACTCGGCGGGCTGGCTCCGGATTCACATCGACCGAAGAAGACTTGATCTCAGGAAGGACTCTGCAAGCAGCACAGGGGGAATTATATCATTTAAGATATTCTTTAGTTGATGCAATTTGACATTTTTAATCCAAGACAAGACAAGACATCTCTTGGAGCCACTGTCTCCATTTAGCTGCACAAGTAATGCTTATTCCTGGAGAAAGTTAAATATAGTTTGAAAGCACACTCTAAAGATGCTAAACAAGTATCACACCTGATTGGGGTAAAAACTCCCACCTGTATCTGTTTTTGGCTCTGTCTGACTTGTCGCTGTCCGTTGAATATCTGCGAGGGGCAGACCCATAACTGTCCTCCGAATCCGACTCGGACGGAGCTGTAAGGAATCACACTTGAGCGTCAGATTTGCATGCGTACATTTACAGAAATTCGATGCATGCATTCATTTAGAATCACAATTAATTGGATTAACATGATGATTCTTACTTTTCTGTACAACTTTGCTAAGGCTTCAACATTTATCCATCTAGTTCATTTTGCACTTGTACCCATTAGTGTTGTGAGTGACCTGGGGCTTTATAATCCGATGAGACTTCTATATGGATCAATATTCTGATTTCTTGGATGTAATATTTAAAATGTTCAGTGAAGCGCTTTGTTACAGTTGCAGCAGTTGTGAAAAGCTCGATATAAATAAAGCTGTATTGTATTGCCTTTAGCGTAGCGCCATCTAGTGGATGCATAGCGGAACCGCAGCCACTATGGCAGGTTCTATTCTATGCGCCTTTTAATGCAGCACGCCCTATATATGAAAACAGTTTTAAAATAGGCCATTCATTGAAGGTGCGCCTTATACAGTGAAGCACCTTATCGTGCGGAAAATACGGTAATTTAAATTGATCATATTCAAGTTTTGCTCAAAATAAACCAAAGGATTGCATGTGATGATCTCAAATGCGTGGCTCCTGAAACTGTTAATATTGAATTAGGAACCAACTGCGCAGACTGGTTCCGAAAAATCTCCAATGATTTTATGCTCACCTCGACGTGGTGCACGGCCGACCGGGACACCGGAAGCGCTGTGCCGCCTATTTTCCGGCTGAGAGGAAAGGTCCGTCGGCAACGCTCTGCAAGAGACAAGAGGGAGGCGGGAGTGAGGGAGGAGGAAAACAAGTCTCAGTTACATTTGGAAGGACGGGGAGTGGGCTTGTGGCTAAAGTGATTATTATGGATGAGGGAATATTCACCTTTGCGTCTGAGGGGACTCCTCTCTTTGACTGCTTTGTGATGACTATTGATCAATTTCAAGTATAGATTTAGTTAATATATTTATGGTAGAGTCATCTGTTTAATCAGCATGTAGCCACATAATGGAGAGGGACATGTTCAGTGAAAGTCACTTTTTATTTCAGCGCGTCACACACAATGGTACAGCCCCAAAACACACAAAAGTCCAAAAAAGCTACAATGTGATCACACAAACACACGCGTGTGAAAAATAAAAACATTCACAAGACAGATGATGTAACTTTTGTGTAACTTCAAAACTAAAAAGGGTAAATTAAAGTATAGTCATAAAAATAAATGCCTTATTTACTCAAGTGTCCCAGCAGGGTGTTCAAGTGGGTGGGGGGAGAAGGGGACGATGCCTTCATGTGTACCTGTATCTGCTGCTGCCGTACGAGTCCTGACTGTAGGCGGCGCTCTGCCTCCGAGGAGGCGCCGAGCTGCCTTCAGACTCCGACTCGGAGTCTGAGAAGGGAGGAAGACAACTTGATTAGCAGGCATCACCATGCTACTCGAAATGCATTTTTGTCGAGCTTATTATGGATGTTAGATAAGTTCATCCAATTCTGGAGTTCAATTCAAAAACTGAAACTCATTTTAGAGATTGTTTAAACCTATTGAGCAGGCTTTTCAGAAGTATTCCGTGGTCAATATCATTCTGATTGTCATATGGCATTTTGTAACTTCTTGAGATGGTGAATTGTGAACTAAAATGCATTTTTTTAAAAATTGTTTGAGTGTACCGACCTGGGGGAGGGACTCTCAGGGGAGAACTGACCCTCCTTGGGGGCTCCTGGCGCACCAGGATGGGGGAAGCTCTCAGGCCAGAGTGGGACAGATCAGCAGGAGGAATAACTCTGGGGCTGACAAGTGACAAGGAAAAAAAAAATTTAAATCAGAACCAGACTGGCTTACTTTCTGATTAATGTTCTCCCTGAGTAACAATCAAAGCTTACTTATATCTGCTGTCTGAGGCGCTGTGGTCGGAGTCAGAGTCCGACACGGGCCTGCGGGGCCTTGAGGACGACGAGGCGGGCCTGGAAGATGAATAGTTCTGGATGGCGGGTGAGGACCTGGGGTTGGGCAGCATGGACAAACCAGACAGGCTTCTGCATTAAAAAAAAAAAAGTAACATCTCAGCATTAACTGTCATGCGAATTGACTTGTGTGCGACATGATTGTGATAGAACCTAATACAAATATTCCTAACAATAATTTCTGCAATCAGGACGGAGTGAGCCAAAACCTTTGGATCTATGCCGTGGCAACACAAGGTGGCAACTGTATATGCATTTCATGCTGTTCTCTGAACCTGTTCGAGACTCCACTGGTTTTGACGCCGCGTTTAGTCCTGGTTTGGTGAAACTATCACAAGCCAGAGCGGTCGCACTACACATGAGTGGAGCCATCTTATTTACCCACCGCCGCTATTTAGACACTGATAGCGCAGCGAGTGCTCGTGTGTGTTGGAATTTCCATGTACAGCACACACGGAAACTTTCAGCCTTGAGTGGACGACTATTCTAGAAATGCCGCATACTTTCCCAGAAACCTCCAAATTGTTTGACTTTGTAGTATAGTATGCCCCCGGAAATAGTGTAGGTCGCATAGATCACGTGCGCATTCCGTTCCACTGACTTGTATTTACTGGAGTGGCTCAGACTGTCCGTCCGGGTGGGAGGCGGCGAGGCGCTGCGGTCCGACTCGGAGTCAGACGGGGCTGCGAGAAACAACATGGACAACGTCAAGGACGCGCCGAGTCAAGAGCCGGCCGGACATGACGGAAGGACTCTTGCGGGGCTGACCTCGGCGAGATGCGTAGCCTCTTGCTGGGGGGCGAGTCAAAGTGGAGCGCACGGGGGAAGAATCCCTGGATTTGAGCACCGAAGGAGGAAGTTCTGCTCTGGCTCTGGTGTCAAACCGAGACAGGAGAAAAGATTAAGCACAAAGCTCAACCAAAGTGACGTGTCATCCGCTGACACAATCTCACGACAAAGTCCGGCAATATGATGCCAGATCGTTATCCATGCGACCATTTTCTATAGCAGTGTCCTCATTTGTCTTGCGGGCGTGGCTGCAGCCGACCGCAGCTAATTTTGGCCACGAGGTGGAGTACACAATTCATATTGGATGAAATATGTCAAGTATCAAGTACAACTTTATTGTCAAAAACTTACAGCACAGATTACATTTCCTTCCTCTTAAACAGTATTTGTGAATAAATTACTTATTGTCGATAAAAATAGTGACAAACAAATGTACAAATACTGCGTATTTAACAGGCTGATCTATTTAAGTAAATGTTATATGTATTTGGCTAATTAAAAGGTAAATAAGAAAATAATTCAATCAAATTTTACATATAAATAGATCATGTTTCATTTATTGTATCCAATTGTTTATTTATTGTTAAAAGAAAAAAATGTAAAATAAATATTTACATATATTGTGACTAATCAATTATCGACACCATTTGAAAACAAGAATCTTTTATTGAAATGAATAATTTTACAAATGCATTTAACACTTCCTTTGCATAAAATCATTGGTTACTTCATTCAAAACAGAACCAATTCCTTCATGAATAAAATGACCTATTTTACAAACACATTTGAACCTTTTATTTACCATAACATCCTCACCCATCTGTTTTAAAAATCAATGTTGGCCTTGAAGCACAAAAGCTGACCCTGCCCGGAGTTTTCAACGAACCAAACATTCATGTTTTTAGAATGAGGGCGGAAGGCCTGTGCAGAGTCAAACCCAAGACCTCTTGACTGTGAGGCACACACGCTAACCACATCGCCAAATATGGAGTGGCACAACTTCAAATCTGACAACATCGCTCTTCGGAGGATTATATAACTAGTTTCTCAGGTGTACCTGTGCGTCCGTTTCTCTCTGGTAGGATGACGGGATGTTCTGTGAGAAGGTGAGCGATCATCCAAGTCGGAAATGTCTACAGAGAGTAAAAACAAATAAATCATACAAAACTAAAAATGTCGTCCATTATTGCTCGTCAACTCCTTGTCTTTTCGTCTCACCCTCCATCTCGGAGCTGCTGTCTTGCCGCCGCCGCCGTCGCTCATCCTCGCTGTTGGGGGCGCTGTCCTCCACCTCGGGGATGCTGACCAGGAACTTGCGGTGATCGCGCAGCACCGTCATGGTCAGCTTGCCGCGGCTCTTCTCCACCAGGTGCTTGGTCTCCAGCAGGGAGAGGTTCTCTGTGGTCATGCCGTTGATCTGGTGGGCAAGCGGGGGAAGAGGCGTGTGTCGAAAACGAACTGAGTGCATCGGCTGTTTTTGTTGAGACTTACCTTCAGAATCAGGTCGCCTTCCTGCAGGGTGCCTTCCTTTGCTGCCAGGCCCGTTTCAGTCATGTGCTTGATGAAGATCTGACTGCCCAGTTTCAAGCCGTACTCTGCGTCGCAAGCATGATCACACGAAGGCAAGTCTAGTTATTCTTATCAATTTATGGATTTAATTATTCCTGTAAAAATGTGTCAAAATCTGACACGATAATCATCAATATACAATAATGTAAAAAAAAAAAATCTCGCACAACTGCAAAATCACATCTTTACTATTGTAACTTCATTATTTTTCCCCTCATCATCTTAAAAAAAAATCTAAATCATTCTTGTTACAGTACAACTTTTTTTAAAGATAATTCTCATAAGACTTATTAATTAAAAAAAAAAAAATAAATAAATAAATAAAAAAAAAAAACCTCAACTTAGTTCTTTTTCTTGTAATTACCCCCAAAAAGAAAGACTTTAATCTTACAGCTTTATTATTTTTCCCCAAGAATACCCAAATATCACAGTAATATGTAAACTCTTTTTTAGGCTCTGTTAACAGTATTTTTTGCCAATCTGACAGCAAACATTCTTCACCATCATTTACGCAATAAAACCCAACTTTATGATGGTAACCTTTTTCACCAGTACATCCATGTTATTTTATTGAACTTACCATCTGAGATTTTCTTTTTAACCAGTGTGGTTCTGAGGGGCTTGTCATCGAGGTCGTGGTGCGGCAGTCTCTTGTACCCCGACGACATCAAGGGCAGCGTGCCTCCGTAGCCGTTGCGGTCTGGCGAGGAGCTGCGCGCCCGCGCGTGGTTGCGGTCAGGCGAGGAGCTGCGAGCCCGCATGTGGTAGCGACTGGCATCTCTGTTGTCGCTGGCGTCCGAGTAGCGTCGCGTTCTCCTCGGGGGGTCTTGGTCCAACAGGTTGGAGTGGGAGGCGGCCCGAGTCGGTCTGTTCGTAGCAGGGATCTGGATCTTGCGAGGACGTTTCACCGTCTAGAGGGAAAAGGGAAGGAGTAGCTGATGAAATAAAAGAGTCAAGGGGATGAGTTCAGGAATAATGACTTTGTACGTCATAACTCAAGTTTGAAGGCTTTTTTTTAACCACATTTTTTTCCGGCACACAAAATTTCTGTGGAATCCACTATACTTCCATCCATTTTCTGATCCGCTTCATCCTCACAAGGGTCGCGGGGCATGCTGGAGCCTATCCCAGCCATCTTCAGGCAGTAGGCGGGGGACACCCTGAACCGGTTGCCAGCCATCCACTATCCAATTTTCAAAATACTCTGTTGTACTCAAGTTGAAGTTGTCATCCCAACCAGACTTAGGATTTTGACAATGTCATTTTTAGGAAATCTCACGTTGCGACCAAAAATGCTAACATCACTTAACACAGAACCAGTAGATGAAAACACAAAGCTCAGATTTGACTAACAGGCGTAGAGAGATTCGATATTCTAATGACACAAGCGGACACTAAAAGCGGAGTCAACTATTTCGCAAAAATGGATGCTCATGGAGCAGCTAATGTAGTTTAGGCCACAATTTGGCTGGCTTTTGAGAAGGTTTGACAAATTTTGTCCACTGCAGATGACGGAATGCCACATTAAAGGAGAAGTCAAACATTTTTCAGCGGAATCAGGATGCCAACTGACACGTGGTCGTCTTCAAGTACTCACTATGTTAGCCGTCTTGCCACATGACTTGAGGGTGTGGATGGTGAAGTTGGAGTGGACGTTCTCCATGGAAACCCCATTGACCATAACGATCTGGTCTTTGTTGCTGGAAAGTGAAAAAATGTATCATTGGACAGACAGACATTTTTTTTTCGCAATCCCATATTAAAAATTCAGACTCACAGTCAAATCAAAACATATTTCTTTTCAGAGGCGGCTTAACTTTTTTCCATTTGTGTTGGTTTTTGTGTTTTATACTCCTTTGCTGTATTTTAATCTTCATTTTTGTATGTTATACAAGTATTATTCCTTTCCAGTAAAGTGATCTTGACATGACAGGCGCCCAAAATAATATGTACAGTGTGGCAGGACTACATAACGGTCCGCAAATTTTACAGTGTCCTTTTTTTGGACGCCTAAGGCGCACACACCTGTGCAATAATCATGTCCGTCTGTCTCTCCAATTAGCGTTTTGAAAGGTCACACCTGTAAAGTGGATGATTTATCTTGGCAAGAAAGTGCTCACAAATTTAGATTTGTGAACAATATACCGTATGAGAAAAGTATAGGACCAAAACAAAAGTGGTGCATTTATAGATTTGCTCAGTGTATGTTTGCATTAAGCTAGCTAACTTTCATTCGCTGGTTTAGCTGAGTTTAACATGTGAATGGTATCACGACGTTGCAGATTTTCACTCATTGTGGGTGGGTCCTGAAGGTATCCCCGCTGACAAACCGGTTTCACTATTTCTATTGAATTACTTTGAAGAGATACATTTTGTGTTGGTCCACTTACAACAAGCGTCCCATGGCCGGTCCATTTGGCAGCACGTCGGACACGATCACCGCCGTATCGCCGTTATCCAGATGAGCTTTGTCCCTGCCTCCAGATAGGGCAAAGCCAAAGCCCAATTTGGAATCCTGCCACGCAGAGAGATCGGAATGAAGGTGGGAGGACGGGAAAACAAGTGTGCACGTATGCAGGTGGATGCGGGTGACAGAGGGAGCACATTCCAGCCCGGCTGGTATGCACCATCGACCGGTCGACTGCTGTTACTTAGGGTGTGCCTTGTGGAATTTCAGCGGAAGGTTTGCGCAGACAAACTGCTAGCTGGTAATCGTGTACAAAATATTGGTATGGCAATGTTTCCGTTTGGAGATACGGCATCGCTCGATGATAGTCAAATATTGATTTGCACATGAGACAAACATTGTCCTGTGTATCAACCACGGCGCATGATCATAATAAAGACCGTTTTGTACGCTTAATGTGCAAAGAGAACGCAACCATTTATATAGTTATGTAATGCAGATTTGTTTTGTTGCCAATACAAAGAATATCGCACAATAGCCATGCTTGTATTGTTTAGCAAAGCACTTTGACCTGGATTCACAACAATTTCAAATATGACTGTCAACCGAAAATGAACTCTCCCCCCACCCCTAAAATAAAGTAAAAAAATTAACAATATGGTTCGCGATCGTTCACCTACGAGCCTGCGATTCCCAGCCCTCCTACTCTCGCGCAACTGCAACATGCAGTCTGGTAGCAAGCAGGAACTTACTTTGTTCAGTGTTATTGTATGCTGCTCCCATATCGTTAGCTCCTCCATGTCTGACTTCTACAAACACAAAAAACCACAATGATGGTAAGAAAAGGCAACATTTAGCGTGGGATACTTTGCATAGATAACCCCCTTACAAAGAGCTCCAGAAAAGCCGGAAGAATGTGTCAAACGCAGCCTGAACACCAGTCCAATCTGGATGGACCGGTATGGCGGTGGCGGCGGCGGCGGCGGTGTGTGAATGTGTGTGTGCTTCTGTGTGTATGAAACACCTGAGGCTCCGCAGTAACACATACTGTAGCTACACAATAGAAAAACTCCTCTTTCACTGATATCTTCAAAGGGTGAGTTTCACCTAAATTTTAGATTCACTCTAGGGTCAACAAAAATACAATGGTGAGCAATGTGTGTATAGATAGACAGATAGATAGATAAGGGCTGCACAGTAATTGAAAAAGCATGCGATAGATATTTAAATGAACATAAAGAAATGACATTATTCGAGATTTTTTTTTCCCCATGTGGCAAAACAAGCAAGTTAAATGTAGCGGTCGTTTTAGCTCATTCATCGTAATGTCCCGAGATATTGTTCATCTATCGGATGGTGATGTATGTACAGTCTGTACTGGACTGGACAAATTCAGATAAAATCATCCAATTCTGGATGAACTTTATTGCATGGGCCATTATCACAACAATGATATTTTTATCAATATTTTGAGCAGCACTATGTTGGATAGATTAGATAATCCCATGAATCCAGATTAATTCGGTTAATTAATTAATTAAGATTAAAAAAGAAAAAATCATGGCATCATTTATGCTGCTCAAAATGCTCACTGTGTGACTGCGAGATTGCATGGAAGTGGAAAAATTTCCCTCCAAGGTGGCAGAGGCGTCTCAGGGTGCACCGTCGCCGGGCACAATTCTGCCAACGGCCTACTAAATTTCAGTGGAGCCAACACAATGAGAAACTGCGGCAACAATATTCCCCCATGTGAGGATTTCACCAATCTTTGGAGAGCTGTTTTTCCTATCAAATTAGGAAGAACAGAGACCCAGTTGGAGCAAAGCTACTTTCCAAATATGTATTCTATATTCAAGAGAAAACAAAGAAAAATAGCTTGGGGAAAAGGGCATCCTGCTCAATTCCAATCCAAAATGTTGCAAACCCGAGAAAATGATTTGAAAGATTATTTAAAAAAAATAATAATTTGAATAAAAGCATATGTAGACTGGTTGAGCGAACTTCTGTGAACTTTCAAGGACCCTGCCAAGTGTCTTGAGCTAGTCGACCGTTCCACGGCCAAGACAAAAATCACACTGCTCTTCCTGAATCGGAGGCTAAACTTTCCTAAGGACCCTCCTCTCCAGCACCCCCGAGGAGTGTGATCCATCTATAGTTGGAGCGCACCCTCTGGACAGCTGTTACCTAGCAATTACCTCCTGAGGCCCAATAGGCTCCTTCAGTTTGACGGCAACCCTCACCGGTTGGGGTCCAGCAACAGTTTCGGGTGGCCGCAACCAGTCAGCCGCCACAACAATGGAGGGACAAACATGGTCCACTCCGACTCAGGAGTTGACTACTTCAACTGGTTTCGGTCTGAAAAAAGTGGCATCGAACATTCCTACAAACTACTCTCTTCGTGGCACCTTGATAAATCATAGCGAGCGTAGCTTTCTAGTTGATTTGAAGACGTTGACATAGGCCGATACTGACATGGTAAGAAGAAACAAACAACATTGACGTTAAAAAGGGACAGTTAGTAGGGAGAAAAAATGTGAGTAATTGCACAGAGCACAAGACGGGGACAATTGTGCTGGTAGATGTGACCACAGTGAACAGTAGGCCATTTGTATGTTAGTATGTTAATCATCAACCTAAACAGCAATAAAAATAACCCTGCTGCTCAAACAGAAACAGATTTTTTTCTCTCCCCCCAACCTTGTTATGTTTTCAAAGGGAAACTTGCCTCTCTTAGCACAAGGCATTTGTTGACTAGTTCCATTTTCTCGTTTTCACTTCACACACAACTTTTATTTTATTGTCCTGTTATGAAAAGAACTTTGCCCCGTACCTGGATGGTGTTTTGTACAATATGAATCTTAAATAACCTAACGTGTATCTAAAAGTAAGTTGCACTCCAGTGTTTAAAAAAAAAAAAAAATCTAACCAAATACTTTGAGTACAATAATAAAATAAAATCTTGCATAACAGATAATAAAATAAGCTAAAAATATCCATTAAATATTTATGACATAATTTTTTAAAATCAAATTTGACAATGCATACACAAAAAAAGAATACCATTGTAAATAGCCTAAAAAACCCAAAACAATTAAACACCTAAAAAAATAATAATTTAAAAAAATCAAGACTGAGATAAAAGCCAAATAAAGCAAAAAGACAAACCAATAAGAAATTTACATTGGAAAAGTAAAATTCTTTTTAAAAAAATGAAAAAAATAAGACAGACCAAGTAATGCCAAGAAAAATAAACACATTTCTAAATGTGAGTTCAACAACCACAGTAGCAAACAAGCATGCAAGATAACCCAGTTCGAGTATGCGCCATGCTTTCGTTTTGTAAAACTGATTTGACATTTGATTTAAATAACGACGACGACTGCTCAATTCATAATCTTCCCCAAATATTGACCAAATCCTATTTCTCTTTGTCTTTTTGTGTCTTTAGCAAGTCGTGTCAGATTGCCGTTTTACTGCACTCACCCCGTGCTCTTTGAACCTCACTTCCATTTCCCGCTGGGATCGCCAAGCCCAACAACCACCACAACAACACTACCACGAAGGCACAACTGGATGATCATATTCCACACGCAAACACAACCCACAGGGCCATTCGTGCAGCTCCAGAAACCTGATCCTTCACGGTGACGGGCAAAAGATATGACGGGCGCTGGCGTGGGGCAGGAGGACTCACCTAGGAAGCGCTCCTCCCTCCCCCCCAACATGCACTTTGACCACACATGCGGCGACTTCCTCGTACACTCCATTAAACACTGAATGACCACCGGGTCAAACTAAAGACAACATAGTTGACTTTTAAGTCGCTCTGACTTGAAAATACTGTAACACAAGGCGACTGGATTTAAAATACCAAAAATGTTTTTCGGCGGATAACAGAAGAATCCGTTTCCGCTGAAAAATGTGCAAATAGGCAACTTCAACAATGTCGAAGCATGAAAATGTGATGGTTCACTGTTGTCTTTTTACAACATGTATGTTTTGGGGGATAGGGGGGGAAATATATATATATATTCATTTTTGTGGGGTTATGGTAGTCTTATTTTGACTTGATTTTATTTTTGTGGGATTATTCACGATAATTTTATTTCTACGCATACTTTTTCTTTAACGGTATGCTTATTTTAAAATGTGCAGCTTTGGGGGGGATTTAGCAATATATGATGTTGACTGGAGTTGAATAGTCTCTTAATCTGCACATTGGGGTGGTTTTATTTCAATATACAGAATTTTGGAGTGGATTTACGGTAGTTTTTTTTTTTTTAACTAGTAATGAAATGAACTGTCTAAGATGCATTTTCAAAATCAGAGTTCAGCAAGCTCGCCCTACTGTAGCATCGTGCAAAAAAGACACCTGTGACACCTTCCTATGCCAGTGCCGTGCTGCGTGATCATATTACGCTATGACACATGGTATGATATAAAAACATCCATCCGTGTAACCCAATAGTTTTCAAAAGTTTTTTTTTATGTGTGGGTTCGGTATTGGTGCAACAGTGGCTACCATCCGAGCCCCAGCGGTTAAGTTGAATATTTTTTATTTTGGTGTGTTTCTTCAAAAGGGGAAAAAAACAAACCAAAAAAACCCCAAAAACTACATCAATATAGGTAAATTACCGGATCGCTAAGCAGTAGCATTAAGCATCGTAGAATTGTTAACTTTTTAACGATATCCAGCTATGCTCGGTTTTGTTTGAATGTTGAGCCATACTTATCCAGAACACTTTTGTCAAACTTGAAATTGTTCCACTTTTGATGGGTTAACTTTGGTGAAAAGCTGAGTAATCACCCCCTCCCCCCACCCTTTCCTAAAATTATTTGAATCAAGATTCTACATCCAGACGGTGACGAATCATTTTCCATCCAATAGTGAGGATGCTATTTGGAGGACGGATAGACAGATGGATGGATCTATTCATATTTTTTTTTTCTGCATGCAAATTCCGTTTTGGCGTCAGCAACAAATGTACCAACAGCTCGAACTTACGGGCACCACCAGCAGAGGCGGCGGCGGATCAGGCGGCACAGCACCAAAGTGCTTCATTAATTTCATCCGCTGGGTCGCCTTCATGACGAAGACGAATGACAACCCTGTTGTCTTACAGGCGGCAAATCCACTTGACGACCGCACAGTTTTTCAAGGTGAAGAAAAAAAAAAAAAAAACATATTCCGAGCTCAGTCCATGCCCTTTGGATTCATCACAGAGATCAGCCTGCTCCAAGTCTCAAAGGTATGCAAGCTTCTCGGCCCACTTTGAGACTTTTTCCCACAAGGCTGGTTTGAGTGCGCCGGGCGCTATGGTTACGACGGCGGAATGAGAGCGTTGGACTGTTAATAATTGAAAGGCTGTTTGCCAGAGTAAAGCTTCTCGGGTGCCTTCACAGCACACGGGAAGTCGTGATCAAAGAAATGTTTACTATTCTATACTAAGAACATTTGCAAGTGACACACTTTGAGTGAAGCGACGGCCTTGATACTGCCTCATTTCATTGCCACTGTAACTGTCGTCTCAAGCCAAATAAATCAGCTTTTTGAGATCTGTTCCAGGTGCAAACACCCCCAAAGTGAGCTAACTAGCATCCCTAGGAATAGATTGAAAATTCATCCCAATCATGTGCCAGTTTCACTGAGCAACATTCTATTTGGCGGATGTGACTGTCATGAAAAGACACATTATAAAGTCTCACAAAACTGTGTCTGAAAAGAGATTGGAAGTCTGCCATTTTGGTTTTTAAGCAGCCATTTTGGGGTGAGTTACCGGTGTCATTAGATGAAAGTGAGGATTTGAAATTTTTGGCATTGCAAAGGGATGGCGCACGATGGCCAACTTTGACGACTTTGCCATTAAGCCTCAAAACAAACCCCGACTCAATTCACAAGGTGAGCTCTTGACCAAACATCTGTTTGTAATGACGGTCTCATCCCGAAGAGACACATTTTGGCCATTTGCAATCATCCTTCAAACACAAACTTCTTCAAATTGTTTCTGTTTGTTTCCAAATTTAAATTACGTAGAACAAATGTGCTACGGATTGCTCAGAAGTGATTCATGGCTGCCCCTATTGGCAGAAGTGCACAGCTCCTAAACACCATTGCGGTTTCCTTGAACGCACAGCTGGCCAACCTGGCACTTCATTAATTAATCATTCAAAGGGAGTAAACGGATCTGACAGGGACTACTGTTACTAAAACAAACACTTGAATGAATAGATGCCATGTATAGTACAAGTCCCTCCTCTTTATTGCATCACAGCCAGGAAGGGAGCAGAAAGCCACTCGCACTGGTGCTCAGGTTAACTCTGCTATAAAATTCAAGTTACAAGATAACAATGACGCATTTAATAGCCTAGAGGTGCACTGGCTCAGCGTGATGTAATCTATTCCTGACTTTCGACGAGAGTATCGGCATGAGGCTATGAGTGGTCGAGCTACTAGATGGTTACAGAGCATGTTTAGAATGCAACGTCACTTTTTCCTTATTTTTTTCAAATTTTTTACACCCCTTAGCCACATATGATGTCATCTAGGCAAAAAGGTTTGACATGTCTCAGTTAACTCCTTCCAATTGGGGCTTATTTGGCCAAATACCTTCTGTTCAACTTCATACATGGAGTCTTGAAAATTTTTTTGTATGTCCTACTATCCTGTAAAGATATTAATGTCTGCTGTAGTCCACCTGTATCTGCGAAACTGGTAATGGAGGCTACTTTTTTCTAAATTTCAGTTACCGGTAGTTTTGGCAGGTTTTGGTTGAGGACCCTGTGAGGACACATATAAATATGATTGGGGAAGAATCCAATTCCTAATATAGTTTAAGTTAAATTGGCCTGCACGACTGATTGGGAAAGCTCGAGGCAGATTAGATTGACATGGCAACACAGAGGCTGAAATCTTATTTAACACACACGCACAAAATCTATCATTCAACTACATGTACTGGAAGTATTGCGGCCAAAATGGGAATATCCATCGAGTTTGTATATCACTTAATCCTATTTGCACCTCGGATGAGCAGACGCGCAGCTGACTCAGGGGCAAGAGGAGAGTTGCACCCTGGCCTGGTCACCAGTCAATCACAAGGCACATACAGTATATAAAAACAACAATGTACACTCCCACACACACTAATGAGCAAGTAAGAGACTTCAGTGAAACTAGCATGTTTTTGGAATGTGGCACTCAAACCCATTAATCTTTCAGAACTGTGTGGTGGATGTGCAAACTGCAAGTACACTGTTTCACCTGTTGGAAATAAATTACCGGTATGTCAATTTCATTAAACAAGTATTTGAGTTTAGGTAACCGCAGCGAAGACCTTGCTGGCCCTGACCACGCAAAATGGGTCAATTTGACCCACACCATAACAGGAGGGTTAATCAACTATCCAAACGTAGAGGGAGTGGAGGAGGTAAGTGTAAGCAACAAATAATTTAAAAAAAAAATATATTCATTTGCCCCTTCTACCCTTGTGATGGATGAACCATGACACAAAATGGAGGTCGTCACTGCACAAAATGTCACTACCATTGTTTTACTTTAAAATAATCAAATGGTGGAGGTGGTGAAGAAAAAGGCAGGAGTATGTACGGAATACAAATAGACAGCTGTTTATGAGTCGAAACTATTGTGAAACTCAGTTTGAGGCAGGTAGAAACTTGCGCCTAGCGCTTGGAGAACCAGAAATGCGAGAAGAAGAGCCGGATGAGGAGGATGACGGGCAGTTGTCAAACATCACATGGACCGCAAACGTGGTTGCAGACTAATACCCAAACCAAACTTTAAGTTCCCTGATATACAGTCCAAAAATAACATATAATGAAACTAACAGCAAAAATAAGATATAATGAAACGAACAGGGTCTGTCGCACAAAAAAAGCGTTTCAAAATGATCTAAGATAAAACAGACTCTCATCTACACTTTCGTCACGTGTTCCGAGGACGAAAAACACTTCAAGGTATTTAAAGAAAAACGAAATATCTTTAAAGTGAACAAACATGACTTCTTATCATAATTTGCTCAACTTTTTAATCGTTATTTAATTTATTTAAGGAGACTACGGTGAGATATGACAGGCGAAAGAAGCTGGTTTTACCTGTAATACTTCCGGATTGTACACCGATCCAACTTTTCGTCGAACCCGCTCCCGCCGCGCAAAATCCTCCTTCAAATGTCACTCGCTCACTGTCGTCGGTTTGTGCGATTGACGATCAAAGTTTTGGCGTGGACGTCTCAGCACGACATCACCGTGCTTACTTTTAAATCTTCCTGGCTTGTTAGGACAGGTAGAATTGACGCGGTTGGCCGCAGAAAAGGGCGTGGTCTTAGATTGTTGCGGAAGTACTCACATAGTGTTTGAGTGCTGTATTTTTATTTATTTATATAATTCAAATGACTTCAAGACAAGATTTATGACTTGAAGTGATAAATGTTGATAGTGAACGATTTATAAGTTGTGTTTAACGCATTCCCATTCAGGGGCAAAGAATGTCGTTCCAAAGATTACGTGTACCGTCGTTAAATTAAATTGTAGTGTCACATTGCTTCCAGGAGAGGGCGGTAAAAGTCAAGGCAAGAGTGGGACCTGAGCTCCCTGGAGTGGCACGTGAAAAAATAATTAACAGAATTAAGCACAAATTAAATTTACAACCTTCAAAGCATGAAGTAGTCAAAAATAATAGAATTAAGATCGTAACTGTGCCCAAAGCTTCTTTATTTCTCTTTAACCCGGTTTAGTAATTTAAAAAATGTTCAGTACAGTCCATGTTTAAAGAACATTAATTACATTTAATCTTTAAAAACGGTTTGTTTAAAAACATATATCTATCGGTAAGTTTGTTTACATTTGTACATTTGTTTTGTATACTCATAAAAACCTATATTTTACATTTTCAAACTGCAAAATGTTACAGTGGTTTACAATAATACATTTTAAGGAATAAAACCAGGTTTCTGGAGCTGAATACATTTCAATGCGTTCATAAATGTGATACTTGTGAGATCTATATTTTTAAAGGTTGTACTTGGTGAAAAAAGTTTGACATTTTTTGTAGGTTATTTTTTTTAATTTAACCATCTATTTTGTAGCATTGTAAAACAAGAAGTGTTAGAAAACTCCACCTCTTCCCTCACTGTGTGACATTTTGTCACCTTGAGTTTTAAGTCTCAATGTTTTTAAGACAATCGTGGGTGAAAAAAAGATTAGACACATTTGAGTAAACCTGTTTTATTAAAAAAATATATATATTGTAATGCTTTGGTGCAGAAGCAACTGGTCAGCTACAATGTACTTGCGTGCAAATTAATTTCCATCTCTTAAACTGCTTAGTTCTTTGTTTTATTTATTGCAACAGTCACGGATCTAACAGCCTTGGGAAAGCATTTGGGGAAATGATACAATATGTTGTTTTTGTGTAGATGAGCAGAAGACACTCTTGAGTTTCAGCAATCTGCAAGTTTTTATTTGTTGAACAAAGATTGCAATTTCATATAGTCCTTCCTTTAATGAGTAGAAAACCACTTTTTGTTGTCATTTTGTTTTTGAAAAGAATTAGTCAAAAGGCACAAATTTTACAATATATACATTTGGATCTAAATTATAAATATATAGAAAAACAAAAGCAAAAAACCCAGAATAAAAGTGCTGAACACAGTTTCTCTTTTTTTCTCTTGTTTTTTTGTACAGAAAAAATAGACTTTGTTTAAAAATACATACAATCAGTAGCATGTTTTTGTGTTTTTTTGTTGTTGTTGTTAGCAATAAATTATTTGAGTGATTTATATAATATGCAAACAGTGGAGAAACATGGAAGGATGGTTACAGTATACAAATCCATCAAACAAAAGACCAGAAGAAACACAACACGCCAAAGCTGGAAGAAGGGGGAGAGTCACGTGATGATGCCATTCTTAGTGCAATGTGACAACCAACGGAAAAAACAATGCAAAAAGCAGGGGGCCCAAAACAGGTCCAGATGCAGTTTTTTTCTGGGTCCAGTAAAACACTACAAGCGACTTTTGTTTAACGTAGCCAATTCATGTGCTCTGTATCCTTTTATCATTGGATTACGTTCGCATTGTGGGTTACGTGACATATTTTAGCGGAGTAGTAAGGGGAAGCCCTTTTGAAAAAGCTTCTTACGGAATGTACCTCCTTTGGAATATTTGGAAAAAGTAATTCAAATGTCATTTAACACTCCTGTTATGCAATGGCACGTATTGGGCCATTAAAAAAAAAAAAAAAAACTTTTGATAAAATATTTTTTTAAATGATACTTTTTTAAATAGAACCTGTTCAGTTGGCTTTTTTTGTATTTCATTAGTTTATAGATTTATTATGTTTTTATTTAAATGGCAATACACCACCTGGTGTGGAAATCTCACTCACATGTATTCGATTTCATGTCAACAGAGAACAGGCAAACTCCAGGAGATTCAAACCCAGAACCTCTCCACTTTGAGGCTGGAGTGCTAACCACTAACCCCAAAAAATTCAGAGTGGATCATCATTTCAGGTCCATTTTTTTTACGTAACAGGAGGGTTAAAAAAAAAAAGTGTCAAATAAATGCTGCATGACTCCGACCCATAACTGGTTTAAATGTTAGAATTTTGAAAAAAACAAACAAACAAACAAACAAAACATGTTTACAAACTTCTAACAATGATACCGCGCTGCCCTAAATAGGCATTAACATTATCCAATCCCAAAACAACAGCTTAACACCGAGGGTGGGGAATCTACAGCCCGCATTCATTGCCTCATGTTTTCACAAATGTACTACATACTTTAAAAAAAAAAAAAAAAGAAATAAGACAGCAGTAAGGTTCCCCAGCCCTGAAACATAAAGCCACCCATAAGAGCAAATGGTACATGTATAGTACAAACACGCTGGTTTAAGCACTGCTAATAAGGGGGAATAATATTTCTCATGTCACCCTCGCCCGTCCACGTTTATTTATTTCTTCCTGAGATTGTTAAATGGTAAATTTAGGGCAACAAAAACACTTTGGTATCTCACTGAGGGGGCGGGGGGTGGGGGCAACCAACTCCATGAAGGACAACGAGCAGAAATTAATCCAGACACAAGACAGTGCAAACATATTTGGTGACAGATTTGAATAGAACTTGTCTTCCCTGACCAAACGTTTTGACTCGTCTTAAAGAACAAGCAGAAGAACAGAGTTAAATATCCCTTAAATATAATATTTAAAAAAAACATCTTTATCACTATTATGACATAAAGGTGGTATGCAATCAAACAACGGCGAGGAAATTCGCACGCCTGGTGAGAGTAAACAATACTTGAGCCGCCGCGTTCGCGACCGACTTTTCTTTCCGGATTTTATTGCTTCGACCGCGCGATGTGCACCAGCAGACATCGACGGCAAAGCCAAGCGCGACACCATTCAAACACACGCCGATTACAAAGAAACAATGCAGGGGGGAGGGATGGACGCACATTTTCCGTAGTTTTGGATAACGGTCTATGGCTTTTATATGGATTTGAATCACATCCGTGTGTATTAAAAGAAACACTGACATTACATAATCTGACAAAACAGAATTAGCCACGGGCTTAATGGAGGGGCCGGTCGCCGAGTGCCGCTATCCTGCATGTTTTAGATGTTTCCTAACTCCAACACATCCGATCCAAATGATCGCGATCATCAGGCTTTCTGTTGAGCTCGCCGATGACCTGATCATTTTAATCAGGTGTGTTGGAGGAGGGAAACATCGAAAATATGTACGACAGCTGGCCGCAAGGACCAATGTTTGACACCTGTGGTATAAAAGTTTTAGTGTAAAAAAAAAAAAAACCCAAAACAAACAACAAACAAACCATAATGTTAGTTTGAGCTCAGAAAATTATGACCAGTTATTTAAAAAAAAAATAAAATCACATGCACATGACTATTTCATCCTTTGAAAATATCAAAACAATCGTCCCAATATTTTGGATTTTATGGCCGTTAACTGTTTTCCTCTCCACAAAAAGCTTCACGTCACTTGATGGCAGAAAACTGCGCTCAATCTCTGCCCAAAAAATATCAAAATGATCACACCAATATTGAGCATTTTGCAGACATTAACGTCTTCCTTTTCATCGGTTTCAGAGGACAGCTTGATGTCACCTTATGAGGAAAACACTTCAGGTCCATAAAATCCAGAATATTGTGGCGATTGGATTGACATTTTGAGTGGTTGGAGTGGAGATGTGCATGTCAAATTTGGTGATGATTCCGAGCAATTTTCTGACATGAACCCTTTTTCCTGCACCCTGTCACCTGATAACATGATAAGCTGTCCACTGTAGTGACCGCTGTCCCTGAAAGGGTTAAACAAAGACAAGGTGTTTATTTATTGATTTATTTTTTGGTCCGCCTTCTAGGTTTGACGGAGTTTAACACTTTTTTTCACCCTATTGCGTCAAAAGCAATTGTCGCTATCCAGACAAGGATGTACGGGGGGTTTGAAGTTAAGGAGCATTCGGAGTTTTGGAACCGGAACAGAGTTCGTGAAATCGGAGTGCAGTTAAAACCAATAACGCCCGTTTATTTGCGTCGAAAGCGATTGTTCAAACGTGCTCGGTCGGTCTTTTCATAGAGCTCTGACGTGGTATTTTGGCGGGATCGCCAAGGGTGCTGTTAGTGAAACTACAACATCTGGGAGAATTGCCTTTCCATTTTTCATGTTGTCGCTTTGCTTAAATGGCACACAGGCGGCACAGGGAAGGCCGCCGAGCAATTCTCTGACTTGGGAGATCAGAGTCGTGACAGAGGTGGGATGCTGCCTGTTTGGAAGGGGATTTCATGACTCTGGGGATAAGGTGTGAAATAATGCCTATGTGGATAGATATTGCGTACATTTGGGGGTTTCTGGCACTATCCTGATGCTGCAATTCTACTGCTGATTTTGTGGAATCTCTGTGTAAAAGTGACCAACGTCTTATATGCAACTGTTGCTGTAATAGAGGGGGAGTAAAAAAAAAAAAAATAGTTACAATTCTGTTCTATGTGCGCCCACCACTTTATCGTCCCGGCATTCTGACAAATATTACATTTGTTGAATATGAATGAACAGTAAAATACAGTCGGCCATTTTGCCACTTGCTGTAAACTAAAAATGACATGACGGTCGCTAACGGCTCAGGTAACGACCAATCATGGCTCACCGATTTTCTTAGTTTGGTCATGTGACAATTGCAAGCTGAGCCCTCAGGCACCGTGGTGTCATTTTTAGGCGACATTAAAAAAATAAAAATAAAAAAAGTGGCAGTGCAAGGCAAACTGGTTGCTCGCTGAGATGGATAAAAACATTGATTTGTCATATTCCACAAATGCAATATTAATCAAAATTAGGTGATCTGACTCGTCGGGTCACATTTACATGTACTGAAAAAAAAACCATGATATTAACTGCTGTAGAAGTGAGCCTTTTCCCACCTTTCTTGAGTCAAATGGGAAAGTTTTAAGACTTTTGAGATACTATCAAAGTGGTAGCAGAGATGGTGGACAAGCGTGTGAAGTTAAGGTTATGTGGAAGGGGTTATCCGGAACGTCTGGGTCTTGCGTGACGGCTTTAATGCGGTTTGCATGAAGTTGACAACAAGGCGACTTTGCTACTTTTATACCAACTGCAAAAAAAATGAATTCTTCCCCTTTCATCGTGACAAAGAGAGGACCTCTGTGTTAAATCTGACTAGGATGCGGATATCGCTCACTTTAGTGAGGTTCTGTGTAAAAGGCAGAGGCGGTAAAATGTCTGGACCTATGGCTCTAATGCGTATGTGAGATGTTAAGGGGGCTTATTTTCTTTATCAACAAAAAAATAAATAAAAAATAAAATCATGTTTCATAAATGTGAAAATACATTGGAGAGCGACAATGTGTCATTTGAACAATAGGGGGTGCTCTTCCAAAAGTTTTTTTTCACCTGGTTGACAAGGAAATACGTACAGTCAAACCTCGGTTTTCGAACGTCTCTGTTCTTGACCAAATTTTTCGACGAGAAAATTTGAGATTTTTACGCCTCGAATTACGTTCGAAAACCGCTTTTCGACCAAACTGAGCAAACCCGAATACGCCACTTGACTCCTCTCGGCTTCCTTACACGAGGAAGTGACGCTTCCTCGTGTAGCGTTCATTGCGAGCAGACGTATTTGTTGTGATTTACGCAAATCTGACTGTTTTTTTGTCATTTCTGCATAGAGTATTAGCCCCTAATCATGGGCTAATAAAATAGTTTCGGATTTCGAACAACTCACTTTTCGAACAGCCTTCTGGAACGGCATTATGATCGAAAACCGAGGTATGACTGTATTACTCAAATGGTGTTTCTTTTGAGACATTTCTGTCTACTGAATGATCCTAACCAACTGACACTGGCATACAACAAGACCAAAAGCATTTGAGACTGTCCTGAGAAATTTATAAAGTCAAACCAGGAGTCAAATCTCTCTGTATCGTCAGTTTCAAAATGAATCCCTTCACCCTCCCCCAAGAGTGATATTTTTGGATACCCTCTGCTCATAATGCTTGTCGGTGTTGTTGCAAGTCACACACATAAACACACACATACACATAAACACACTCACACACAGTTGAGGCTTCACTGAGGCCTCTCCTTGGAACCCGCCACCAGCATAGTGTAACACGAAGGGACGAAAAAGGTTAAATACAAATATACCATATTTAAATTAAAATACAAATCTATACATTAGGCTACATGATTTTTTTTCGTTTTTTTGTTTTTAAAGACTGCATTTATAGATTTTTAGAAAGGCACTGTTTGCAGACTGCTGCTTTCCCTCCTCTCCTCCTCTTCCTCCAACACAAAGGAGAGAGAGGGAGTGTGTCGTGTCGTTGGGGGCGACGAAACGGACAAAAAGGAGGCATTTCACGGTTTTGTCAGCTTTGATTTCTTCCTCTTGTATATTCCAGTTTGTTGCCACTTAGTGCCTCGCTCGAATAAAGCAATTATAATAATCATAATAATAATAATAATAAAAATAAAAAAAGATTCCAGCGTAGAATCAGTTAAAGGACTTTTTTTTTTGTTGTTTGTTTCGTTTCGACAGCTCCAGAATAGTTCCGTAAAGTCAAGTTTGCGTTACAGCTGCCGTGGAGGACATACGATGGGGTGCGTGAAACTGATACTGGGAGCAGGCGATGGCTACGGGTGGTTGGAGAGAAGACTGTGAGCAGGACAGGCAGTGATGTTGACTAGAAGGTCCCCGGACAAAAGCGGAGGATGTGTGCTAGTATTTGCTTACACACACACACACACACACACAAAAAACTGTGAGGACGTTAAAAGTGTCAGTCTTGCTGGCGGTAGTGAATGACGGACTTGCGGTCGGTCCCCGCTTCCTTGAACATGCTGTTCAGAGCCTCGCGTGCGTCCAGAGCGTCGGAGCTGCAGTGGCCGTTGGGCAGGGGGAGTAAGTCCGACTGGGGCAGATAGTTGGGGAAGCGAGGGGGGGCGAACTGAGAGGAAGAAGACGAGGACGGCGGGTTGGAGAAGAGCGAGCTTTGGATGAGGGAGGAGTTGGACGAGGAGCTGGACGAGGCAGAGGACGAAGGGCTGGCTTTATGCACGGGCATCTGCGGCGAAAGGGGCAGGTCGAATAGATCCAGCAAGTCCTGGTGGTTGTTTCTCAGGTGGTTGTGGTTCAGAGACGGAGGAGGGGGCGGTGGTGGTAGCTGAGTGGCCGCCTGAGAGATGAGCGACTCCAAGATAAAGTCGTCAGCGAACGCTCCGGTCGGTCTCGCTAGACCGTCTAGGGCCAACCCGGCCTCCGTGCTGTCCGGAGAGGGCGACGGCGAGCTGACGGTCAGGTCCAAGATCTCGTCTTGGGCCTTCTGGGAAGACATGCGAGCCGACTGGTGGATGGGGAGGGGCTGTGAGAAGTGGGATACGAAGGACTGTTGGTAAAACTGGGAGAAGTTTGAACCGTGGATGACCGCGTTGCGCATAGCCGCCTGCTTGGAGGCGGCCGACTTGCCGGGCCAGCCGGTAGGAGTCACTTGGGGAGTTGTCCTCGGTAAAGACAGTAGACCGTGACCCTGTGGGTGCTGCTGCTGCTGCTGTTGCTGCTGCTGTAAGACGGCCTGCATCCTCTGCAGCTGAGACAGGCTCGCCACTTGCGTCTTTTGCAGCGGGTTCAGTTTCTGCTTCAGGAGCTGACTGTGGACCAGCGAATGGGCCAGGGACTGGTTGGGCATGACTTTCTGGCTGGACAGATTTGCCAGCAGGTGCTTGTTGTTCTGCTCTATTTTGCGCATGCGCTCCTCAGCCAGACGCTGCTCCATGGCTTGCTTCTCGCGCTCCTTGCGCCTCCGCTTCACCTCCTCGTCCATGAGCAAGAGCTCCTCACGTACCCGGGCCACACAGTTCTCTGGAATCTTGATGCCTAGAACAGGGAGGATTTGGTTAGTGCAAGCTGGCAAAATTTAAAAAAAAAAAAAAAAAAAAAAAAAAAAACTTCAAAAAAAAAAAAAATTAAAAAAAAAAAAAAAAAAAAAAAAAGCTGCACAAAACTAGAAAGTTGCTCCTCAAATTAAGTCATGGATTTAAAAAAACTGCTCTGCAAATTAAACCTTGTATTAATTTAGCTTACAAATTTTAGATACATCTAAAGAAGAAAACTGAAAATACCTTGATAGCAAATCTAGTAACACTCTCGGACACTGTCTGAGATATATCATAAAACTTCTTGATTTTGCGTCAGCCCCGTGGAATTGTGCTGCCTCAAGATTGAAAATGTACGTGTTACAGACAAAAATAAAAATAAAGAGTTAGGCCAGAAACATTTGAGGATACATTGGTCGTCTACTTGTAGAGATGCCCTTCTACATGTACTGCCTCTGATAGGTCTTGGTAGCTTATATATACCAAATATTGGTAATTTGCAGTGTGCTGTACTGGTCATCTAGAGTATGCCAGTTTTTTTCCTTGTCATGTGTGAGGTCTCTCACATTTAAAACATCAGTTAAGATGTTAACCGATGGTCAAAATCGCTACCCTTAGTGGTCTCATTTCAGCCTGGGGGAAAAAAAAAAAATCCCCAAAAGATTTTCTTGATAAATTCTCATGATCAGAATGCAAATTGAAACTGTAACTATGACTCACCAACTTGCTTGTTGTGCTGCTTGGTTTTGAGGCGAACAATCTGCAGGATGCTGGAACTGGTGATGTCAGACACCACGTCGGACACGCGCTTCCAAACGCGCAGCAGAGCGCCGCACAGCATGTGGTACTGGCGGAGGCGCATGCCCTGGAAGCACTCCTGGCCTTCCTCCACCTTCTTGCATTTGCCGTTACTGCGGAGAGGCCACGGGGACCGTTACGTATACGCAACCCTAACTCACTCTGGCTTTTTTAAAACCTCAAATGGCAAACACCATCTTACACTTGCATGACTTGCTTGGATTACGTTTGAGTTTGTATGATTATTCACCATGTGGGAGTACATCAAAGTATTGGGGCTCATTTTGTAATGACTAAATGTTTCGTGTGTGCCTTTAAATCCTTAGAGAAGACACCTCCCTGGACAAAGTCCACCATGGGATCCCATTAAGTGTCAGCCTACATCCAGAGTAATCCCAAAGATGCATGTCTGTGTTCCTAGTTACCCGATGGCATGGCAACACTTCTTCAAAGAGAAGCTGAACTGGCTCTCCCAGTAGTCCTTGACCTCCTCTGGAGTCGCCTGGAGAAGGGAAGACGTCCGTATTGCCATATCACCATTACACAATTTACACACACAAAACAAAAACAGCCCAAAAAAAACCAAACAAAAAAAACAATCAAGAGTTGATTTTAATCAAATTTCTTTGCTTTGCAATGTGCTTCCATGACCACTAGGAGGCAACAGGTTTAATACAAATCGATTTAGCCTTACACAGTGTAGAAAGTAGAGATGCAGACTTAAGATTTGAGTATTCTCTGATACAAAGTACTGATACGTGATAATATCATTAAGGCGTGCAATTGTGATTTTTGCTTTTGGTTTTGCATGTGGCTGCCGCGCAAACGCGAAATATTGAAGAAATTCCGAGCTCAATTACAATACCACAACCAAGGATGTATTTACGATAATTTGATATTTTGTGCCTGGGGTGTGTGTCTCCGTTGGTGCCTCCAGTGTTTTGTGACAGCTCTGTCAATCTGGGTAGGGACTACCGTGTTTTTGACTGTCAGTTGAGTGTATATATAATAACACACATAAAATCAAACACACCTTCCGATAGCGTTGCTGCAGCTTTTCAAGGCTTTCGGGGTTAGTCTGCTTGCCGATGTTGGGCTTGTAGACAATGAAATTCTTGCCTCTCCCTTGCTCAGCGAGCAGCACGCATGGCTGGCTACCTCGTAGCTGGAAAGCAACAGAAGTGGTCAATTTTACAAGTCGGGAGCTTTTCGGGTGAAGTCCTGTTTCGGCTCTTGATGTATAGGCTCACTTTCTGGGACAAGTAGAAGCCCTCGTCAGCACCAGTGAGACTGAGAAACCTGTTGTTTGCTTCATCCCAAGGCATACCTCTGTCCACACTGATCTGCAGGGACAAAAAAAGAAATACGATTCAGGTTCCAATGTACAGTAGGTTCGCGGAAGTCTTTTTGTTTTATATTTCAACTTCAACTGGGAAATTCAATAAAAAGCTCCAGGCAAGCACTGTGTTCAATTCTCACTGCCGCTTGTTGTGGAGTTATCTACCGCCGTTTTGCACTGATAACTTGAATTCTTGCTTGCGACCCGAGACAAAATAATTGTACGAGTGATGGCTTCCATGTCGAAAAACTCAAAATGTCAAGTCACTTGAACACTGGATCCATATCCAACCTCCAAAAAAAACACTAACTCAGCTCAAATGGGAAATCGGCATTAAGACATATCGTCAATTCACACCCGTTGAGGTTCTGTGGTTCCTACCTTGTAAAGAACCACCTGGCCATCCTGAGGGTTTCCCACTGTCATGAAGATTTCCTGCTTTTCCTCGTAAATCTCATCATTACCTGGAGCCAGATCTGTTGGCCAGCATGAAAGAAAGGAAAACAAAATAAGAGAATAGGACTTTTTTTTCCTCTCCAAATGACGCATTTCCGCAGTGAACTTAAAGTGTGCACCTAAGATGCCCATGTCATATTTGCCCTCTTTCTTGTCCTTCTCAATTAGGTAGTCAAAATTGTCTGTGAAGTACTGGAAGAGATGGTTCTGCTTGTGGACCTCGAGACCCAGGATGCGATTTAGGAATTTGGTAATGCTGCAATCTGGAATTTAAAAAATAAAGAAATTTAAAAAAAAAAGAGAAAAAAAAATGATGAATGACAAACTGGAATGTGCCTCCTTGAGCATTTCTACTACTGACCTTTCTCTGTACTGATGCCAAAGCGTGGCTCCCTACAGAAGATGCCCACATCCATCATTCCATGCTTCATATCTAGCATCAAGGGAAAAAGACGGACGGTTAAAAACATGTTGAGCTTTGTGCTCTCTTGAATGTTAACAAACACGGACCTCTGAAGAACATGGCGTCGCCTCCAGGGTAACCTTTGGGCGCAGGCACCTTGTTCTCTATGTGCCCCAGGATTGCTTTGGTGATTTTATCCAGAGCCTTGGTACCATACTACAAAGAGGAAGAGCATATTGATTGATCCACCTCGTGTTACAATACAATGAATGGAAAGTACGCAGAATCAGACAATACAGGATGAATGCACGGGAGACATACTTAATAAAGAAACAGATAATTAAGGTCTAGAGTACAGGGGAAATTCCAAAGTGAAACAACCTAAAAAGTGGCTCAAGCCAAAAATAGCAGACAAAGTCAAACAAACCTCGGGAGTTCAAACTTGCAATCTTGCAACATTTAGTGACTGACAAGCATGCTTTGCTGTGTTATTTTGTAATGCCACCACAGAAGTGTACCAGTGATTGCAAAGAAAAAAACGAAACAAAACAAAACAAAACATAAAACCGTGAATTAAATTGAGTGTGACATGAGAAAGGCTCTGGTTTCTCAATTACGAGCAAGGCATTTAATTCAATATCGTTTACCTTACATCCATTCAACCAAACAGTATATTAATTTCCATTCCCATTCAAAGTTTCCTGGGGGCACTTTGGATTGACTTTATGGGCATTGTGTTTGGGGAGTCCTAAAATATAAATGACCAGAGAAGCGTGCTAATTAACTACTTCCTGTTTGTCGACTCTCCATTGTGTATGTCAGGGGGGCTGCAAATGATGGGTGGTTTGACTTTGGTTTTATTAAAATATCCTTTAACAATTATTATTATTTTTAACAGAACGGTAAATTTGCCACTTCACCTGATTAAGGCTTTGTGATCGCAACAGATTAAGACAAAACAAATGTATTCACTTCAGATTACTTTGTATGGGAAACGTGTTGGGCCATGTGAAAAATTTGGAAGCTAACCTACCTCACTGAAGGGATTCTGTTTCACTTTGGAGGTGCTACTGTATTGTGACCTGAACTAAGTGCTGAAAATCATGTTCCCGCTTGAGTATGAGATTATTACTCCCAGGCATCCTTAACCTACCTTATTCTCAAAGTTGTACTTGCTCAGGTCTCTGGTTTCAGTCGCTCTTCTGTCTCCATGTGTTAACGCGCCCTGCAGAGAGAACGAGTGTCAACTTTTTTTTTTTTTTGCTAGCATTAACACCATCAAACAAATTACAGGAAGACCATCATCATGATTTGGGAGTACAAGAACACCACAGAATGATCTAATGCGAACAATTTGAAGTGAGATCACCACTTTCGTTAGACAGTGTTACCGAAAACATATTTATACTTTGTCACATTATCTTGTGGTTTACGTCTTGGGACATTTATGAGTATTATGATAGTAACTTCACATGGTTATGTTTTGCCGCTATGCACCCACAGAACATTTTTCTTTTTCTTTTAAAAATAGTGTTCATGTATGTGTGACGGCGGCACGGGCACCCGCAGCGGCTCCTCTCTCTCCTGTGGTTGAGAGGAAAGTAATTTCATCTGTGCTGTATGTTGCACATGTAGCACAGTTGACAATAAAGTTGACTTGGACTTGAACTTCAGTCCCAGTCAGCAATGTGACCGAGAGGTCACTAATGTCCTTTTTCCATCCCACTTTCATATCCACTGTGCAGAAGTTAAAGGTTGTGAAAGACAATCGACAAAGCTAGCTTGCTAGTGGATGTCTTCACTGGTGATATGGAGTCAGTCGGCAAAGGTGGTCAGCTGCAGACTTAAAAGCATGTGTGTATGTGTGAGTAAACATTTCATAAGCTGAGCACAGGGAACGTGGGATATGACCCACGGATTTACCGAACATGCTTGGCAAACACAGCTGTGGCTTCCTGGAATGGACGTCCCCGCGAGCCCACCCGCTTGTGTGTCTTTTTCTGTCGTGCTGTGTCACTCTACAAATTGAACTTGTCGCTGAAGTGCCTCATGGAAAGTGACCATCGGCTTGTAAATTATCCAGTCAAGGGAAATGAGACAAACCCTTGAGAGTCAAAGTCCGGATTTACAGTGCCAGGTCTAAGTGCGCAATTGCAATTTAGTGTCATTACCTTCCGTGTAACTGATTTGGTCTAATAACGTGTATGCTACAGTGACCCACACTTGCTGCCAGTGCGTTAAGTTACTCATCACCTGAAATATCCATGGAGTTGTTGACATACATTTCATGTAGGAGTGGAACGGTTCACAAAATCCACGGTTTGGTTCTGGGTTTTGTGGTCACGGATTTTCGGCTCGGTATTTGTAGATTTATTAAAAACAACAAAACAAAATAATTTTCTTGTCGGTAAATGTGAAAGTATATTGATAGCATTATTTTTAATTACTATTATTATCAAAATTGACCCAGCCGCTGGGGGGCAGTGCCCTCCCCTGGGGGTGCACTGTTCCCCAGTGCCGGTCCCAAGCCCGGAGAAATGGGGAGGGTTGCGTCAGGAATGGCATCCGGCGTAAAACTTTTGCCAAGACGACCATGCGAGTTGGTAGGACGGTTTACAGGGGCGGGTGGAAATTACTGACTCGCTGTGGCGACCCCTGAATAGGGATGTGCCGTAAGGAGAAGAAGAAGAAGTGCCAGTGGCATGTAGTGGTAGGTATGTATAACAAATAACTTCTTTTCACGTGGAAGGCAAATCACTTTTTTAAATTACCAGTAAAATTAACATTTTAAAAAGGTAGTTGGCAGAGTAATTTCTCTGTTTGGTTTGGTATGTTTGTTCTGGTCCTCATATTCAGGTATACACTTTTTTTTTTAAACGATAAAATATAATTTATTGCCAATCATTTTGTGGACTATCAAACCCACTAGTTTGAGAACTGCTAATCTAATGTGTCTGTTTGCATGTCACATTGGCGCATCGCATTAAAATCTGGCCTTTATCCACATCTGTAAGAGGCCTGATTTTATCAGTTATCCAATTCCATGACGCATATCCAAATTTTTCCACATTCCGGAATTGCGGCTTGTTGTGTAAATTTAGCCCCAAGCAAGGAACAGGAAGCACAGGCAACAAGGCCAAAGACGCAAACTGCAATCGCAAACCCCTCTTACGCAATGAGACGACATTGAGGAAACATAGGATTTTCCTATGACACAGCTGAATGCGCAACACATGCATGCACACGCACACACACACACAACCGGAATATTTACCAGGCTCTCAAGTCTCTTTGCCACGATGGAGGCGAAACGTCTCTCACCGGCTAGCTCCGAGATGAGAAAGATGTACTCTGGAGCTGTTACTTGATTGGACCGATGGGTACGGCCTGAAAAACAAAATTCAAACATGAGCAACTATTTCGACGTGATTAACAGTTGGAACGATACAATCCAATTAAGCTAAACATATCTTAAACACCAGCAGCCTTGAAATCAAGCTAACATGCATGTTTTCGAAGCGTGGTTTTCAGTAAATGGCTCGTCATACATGCAGACGTACACACACACACACACACACACACACACACACACACACACACACACACACACACACACACACACACACACACACACACACACACACACACACACACACACACACAATCATACACGCTCACAGACAGACATGCGGCACTAATGGAAATAATGAATTGAGTCATTAGCACAACGGCTGCGAACAATAAATCCCTTAGAGATTTACAATTCACAATTATTTAAAATGGGCAGAGCGGGCAGATATTCTTTCTGACTAATTGAAAACTTAATGTCCCAAACAAACAGTCAAATGAAAAATGAACATTCCACTGTGTGAGATAAATCAAAAGCATTTATCTTGCATTGTTTTAGTCAACAGGGGGGCCCAGGGGAAAAAATGGTTAGCACGCCCGTCTCACAGTGCAGAGGTCATGAGTTTGAATCTAGGCAGTGGCCTGCCTGTGTGGGGTCTTTATGTTCTTCCCATGCCTACGTGGGTTTTCTCTGGGTACTCCTGTTTCCTCCCACATTCCAGTAACATGCATGGTAGGTCAACCGAACACTCTTTATTGTCTCTAAGTGTGATTGTGAGTGTGAACGGTTGTTGTTTGTCTTTGCACGCCCTGTGATTGGCTGGCGACCAGTTCAGGGTGTACCCTGCCGACTGCCAGATGTCAGCTGGGATAGGCTCTGGCACGCCTGCGAACCTCATGAGGATAATCAGTTTAGAAAATGGATGGATGGATGGATGTTTTAGCCACCTCTTAGCCCCCCGCCCACCCCAGAAAACACAGCCACCTCCTGCAGAGCCAAATTGTACACACACTTGAACTAAACTTGGACTCACCAAACTGCTGAATGGCCCTGTCTGCGCTCCAAGGTAGCTCCAATGTCATGTGGACACGCCGCCGCTGGTTTTTTACCCTCTTGTCCGCCTGCAGGGAAATTCCAGAGCTGGCCGCCTCGGAGATGATGGCCACCAGCTAGGGTGAGAAAAACACTTGGATTACATTGTATAAAGTACATCTTAGAGACCCGACTAGGAAATGAAATGGAATGACACTTAACAGTTTGAGGGAGATTAACGCCACGGTAACTTAATGGGAATGTCACACAACAATGGAGGCGCATATCGAAAATAGGAAGAGTACATCAACTAGAAATGGTGGCAATGGATGGCAACAATGTATAGCACCAGACTTGCTTGTATTATTTCTGACGCTGTAAATGAACACCCTATTTCCTCAAATAGAAGCAATCAGTTAGTTGCTGGGCGTGCCATCTAATTAAATACAAACACCTCCCTCATATACAGCATCCCTTTTTCCATCAGGAAAAAAAGTATTATTGTAGAGACACTTTTGTTCACATATCGACATACGAATCAATTTGAACCCTGTTGCTAACTAAAACAGCAGCACCTACACAGGCAGATGAACACACTCCCAACGATTTCATATTTCCTGTGCAGTACTCCAGATGATCTTAAGTTACATGTTAATGGCAACTTTAATGAAGATTAGTGCAGTCGACTGACATATTTGGTCCACGGTATCTTTCTACCTCCACTCTTGCCCTTTCAACGCACCTCCTACAGATCCAGGGTAATAAATTTCTCTCTGGCTTCTGTATGTGGCACTATGGCATTTTCCAGAAAAGTAATTTGAACAAATTCCAATAATAAAAGCACACATGAAACTGACTTTTTCTCCACTCATGAAGCGGTCTTTCTCCTTGATGTTGATGTGGTCGATGGTGAGGCCCTGCTCAGCGCGGGACTCGTAACGGACACTACCGTCAGGACGCCGCACCACACGACCCTTACGCCCGGTCATCTGTTTGACAATGATTTTAAAAAAAAATTAATCGTGATTATTTGGACTCGAAACCTGTTGCATGTTTCAGACTCGCACCTCTGAGACTTTATCGGGCCCTCCGAACTTATCAATGAGTTCGTCCAGGGTGTTGAGAGGTAGTTCTTTTCCCAGTTGTGATATCTTGTTGAGGAGATCCTGCTTCATCTCCTCTATCCTGACTGGAAATCCCCAGGGGACAATGTGAGGCATAGTGCTGGGTGTGATTTCACCATGACAACAAAAACAAAAACACCCACCAGTGTGGCAGCTCGTGTGGTTGACAAAGATGACATCGTCATTATCCAGCAGCGAGTCTGGAGACGAATTGGAATCGGTGTCCATGCCGTCAGAGTCGGTGCTGCTGTCGTCACTGTTGATGCTGATGATGCCGACGCTGTCCACTGTGTGCTTGGGTACCTTTGGATGGCGTCCTCGAGGCTTACCTGAAGATTACATGAGTGGGCTATTAAAGCAGCAGGACACTTTTAGGTAAAATGATGCCCAGAGTCTGAACGGATACAGCGGAATTTTCAAAGTTGAACACAATTCCCTCAGCAACAATATTTTCCGTAGCAAATCTTGTAAAGTACATTCATTTGTTCCAAACTCAAATGGGCGCCTTCGTGAATGCTTCGATCAACGCTTCAATGTTTAAATTCACACTCACCATTCATCACTGTCTTACAAGTGTACAGAAAGGTGAACTGTGGTATAATTTACTGCTAATCAACCATACAGTGTTCCCAAAGTTTATGAGCAACCGATGATGTATCACGTTTTTTTTTTTTGCAGATGAAACCTGAGAATACTCCTCCCCACACACCTTAAAACATATTTAAACCGATCAAAAAACATACTTTTTAAACACATCGTGAATATATTTTAACAAATACAAAAAATACAAACAAACACAAGCATTAAATGTATAGAAAACACATCATACAATCCTGGAATACACATTTGGAATAAACATTTGCTTCAGTTTCTTTCTTACTTAAATGCAACTTTTATCCACATCGTCAATGTATTTTAACATAGATGATGGGCTGTACTCCTTTCGTAGACTTTTGACCAGATTGTCCACTTTGGCATCTATCTGCCTTTACAGGTTCTCCTATGACACATTTACATCATTTAAATCCTTCTTCCACAATATAATAATGGGAACAAATGTGGCCTTACGTTTTCTCTTATTCCCGGGTGCCTTCTCTCTCCGCTGCTTCTCAGAAGGGAAATGTTTGGTAACAAGAGACTGGAATACTCCCCTGAAGGAAGAGAGTGAAGCTATTAGGGGGCCACAGAAAGCAGCTCAAGATTCATTCCCCGTTTGTCAGGTGCTGGCATGTAGATGAACATGCTATGTGTGTTTTGATATCTGAAAAGTGGACAGATTCTGCCCAAGGGTGTGAGGGTGGTTGACGGCCTAACACAGAGAAAAATGAGTTTAAAAACCAAAGAATATGGGCTCACTCACTCTGCAGCAGAAACAAATCTGTCAAGATGACCGTCATTCTCGTCCAGAACTTCTCTGGTGCGCGACTCCCCAGTAGACTGCAGGCCAATGACGATGCACTGTGTCAAGAGAGTAACAAACATACATCAACCAATGACTAAAAATTTTAAATATCCACTTTGTTTGGTGCTTGTCCTCATCAGAGTTGTGGGTGAGCTGAAGATTACACCGGTTTATTTTTTCAGCGAGACTGGGTGTACCTTGGACTGGTCGCCAGCCGGGTACATAGAAAAATATGCACTTGCGTTCCAGTCTCGAATGAACCTAACATGCATGTTTCTGGAATGTGTGAGGAAGCCAGAGTGAGAGAAAATGGAGAGAGCCCACCCCCGCACCAATATGTGCAATTTTTCTCTCCTGTCTGAATCTCTGGTTATTTCCACACAGTGTGCAAACTTGATGACTCGGCGTTCCACTGCGATTTGTGCTGACCTTTCCTGCCTCCAGCTCTTTCTTGGCCAACTCCACCAGGCAGCGGACCTTGGCAGCTATACAGAGGTATTTGAAAAAGCGCTGGTGAGACGACCAGAACTGGCCCCACAGGGACTTCCTGCTGACCAGGCCCAGCTCGTCGGCGGCGCGCACAAAGACCTGAAGTGCCTCCGCCCACTAAAGGAAGAAATGCTGTGAAGTCAAAGCGGTATTTCTTCGATGTGATGATTACATTGGGTTGTGACGCTTACCAGTTTGGCGGCTTTATTGTAGACCAGCTTGAAGTCGCTGTCCAGTCCGATCTCTTCAATGCGGAAAGACACCCCTGAGAAGCTCAGCTGCCTGGCTATGTACATCCCGCTCACTTTCATATCCATAGCAACAATCTCCATGGCACCCACGCCTCTGTGTGTAAATAGCATCTATAAGTACATCTCCGCCAATCAGCATAATGTTAAATTTAAGTGTATTCCAGTCGTACTATTCACAAGGAAAACTCATATACATTGTGAAATATTTTACGCAGTTATTTTATGATGAACAAAAACACCAAATTCAACATAACATTGCATAAGAAACAATGAAGAAATGTAAAACTTTTTTCTCAGCGTGTCATTTATTTTTACAATCCTGTGTATAAATTTTTGGGGGAATTAAACTATTTAAATAAACATCTCCCTGATATTCTACTTTATCGAGCTTTACCTCCATTGCCATTGTGAACCCTGTTATTACTCAACACAAGAGCACCTCCAGAGGCATGGAAGAAAGACTGAAGTTTGCCAACCAATCAAATGACATCATCGTTTCTAACTGCACACGTTTACACGTGAATTTGCACAAATATATCCCATGTGCAGGGTGCAGTACACTGAACAAAAGAACAGCCCCGCCTTGGCCACGATATGAGGAAATAGACAGTATCTTACAAGAACAGGAAACCCATGTAATTTATGAGTCATTTCAAGACATCAGACACCACGAACCTCTTCTCGATGGTGTGCAGGAAGTCGTCAAAGGCCCTGAAAGGCGTGCCCTCACCCCAGATACCCAGGCGGCTCATGTAGATCATGTTCTTTGGCTCAGAGGCACCTGCGTGACCAAAAAAAAATTAATAAATAAGCTTGACTTGTGTTTTGCTGAATCACTGGAACATCCAAAGTCAAAACGCCTGAAAAAGGGTCAAATTTTGGGCAATAAGCGTCTCCAAAGTCCCAGCATATTTTTTGCATTTCATGAGGACACACGTGTAGACATTGGAAAAGTCCTGGCTGTTCCAATTAATCAAATATCAATTACATACACAAATACATGAGCTGTACACGCAGCACGAGCGTGATGTCCTCCTAGTTGACTGAAAATGTTTTCATTTTGAATATTAATATCTTGATACCGGTACCGTAACGTGGTCTAACCCAGCCCGAATGCCAAGTCCACATTCGAACCACAAACCTCATGACTGTGACACAGATGTACGAACCATTGGGACACTGTGCTGCCCACTTAACTTTATTTCTCATGGGAAAAAAAAATCACTTTGAAACTAGGAACACTCAGACTCAGACATCAACCAAGGACACGGAACAGACTGTGTTCCACTTTGGAGGCTTCCGTTGTACTGCCTCTCATCTTGTGTACCTGTGGCACTGGCATACACCACTCTGGCCCGTGGCAGCTTGTTTTGCAGATCAAGCACCGCCTTGCCCATCTTTGTTGACGTGGCATTCTTGGCTTTGTGGCATTCATCAAAAATAATCTGTGAGGAGAATGCAGGTCAAGGGCAAACGACACAGGGAAACATAGGGGTGTGCGCGCGCGTGTGTGTGTCTGTTGGCATGGACGGCACACTGGAAGTGGAGGAGGAATGTGTGCGTCATCTGGAAAATGAAAGGATACAACTCCGTCAAAATCCGGCTTGCACCAGTCCAGGATCTGTTTAATCCGCGTGCGGTGCTGCCCTCCCGCCTGGCTCTCACCAATCAGCGCAGAGTAGGTCGCAAAGAGGACTCCTTCTGAGGTAGCTGTGTCTCCATACTTAATCTGCAACACAGTCACACGGTCACCCGCCGCCGCTTTGCTCCGTTCCATTTTCTGCATGACCGCGAAGAAAGAACGCTCATTCTTATTAACACGTGCACTCACTTTGTTTAAGGCATGCACAGGAATAGTCGATGCATCTATGTCTTTGAGATCTCGCTCTGCATCAAATTTCAGGTCATTGGATATGCTGAACCTGTGGGCAGGAACAGTGGGATTAGTCATTCAGTGTATATAACCGGACAGAACAAGTACAAGCACATGCAAATCAGGCGATGTTGGCTGTGTGCATGAATGAATTTTACGGCGGCCGACCGAAGACAGGGGCTGACTGAGTGGCGAGCTCACATCCTGGTGGGCTGCGCTGCGTGCAAAAGCTACAATTAAGATGACATGGTACTGAGTCACGGCTCATCTTTGAGATTTCACTACAACCAAACAGCACCACAGAAGCATAACATAAAATAAAATGTGTATCAGTTTGAGATGTTCCTGAAACAGAAGCCATCCCATTAAATGATGATTTCACCCCATTAGTCGTCAGGTGTGTCACCCACTTAAAACAAACAAATGCCTCTTCCCAAAAAGATGCCATCTATGTATAATGGAGCAGTGATATCCAACAAGCCATGACAAATCATCAGCTGTGGAGTTATCCAGTTTCACTTAATGGATTCTGAAAATGATTTATTTAATCCAAATCATGTATCATTCATGAAGCCATTAAAGTACAGTGAAAGACAGAACAATTAAAAGCTCATCCACTAGATGGTAGGGGGTAGATAATTAACCCACTCTGTGACAGTTTTGTTTCGTGGTGTGATGAGATTTTGTAAAATATGTGCCGGGGTTCAATAAATTGTTGGGAAACACTGAGGTGGCATATTAAGGACACCCTGAAATAAAAAAAGTACCGTAGTAAAATTGCAAGAGACATTTTTCGTCAAGTTACAATGCAGTCATATGTTTAGAAGAAAAAAGGATTAGGAGATTCAAGGATGGATACCGAAAAAAAAAAAAAAAAAAAAAAAAAATCAGTCAAAATAATCAAAAAAAAAAATTTGATTAAGTAACCGGGATGAAGTCATCCTGCTATGAAAAAAATTACATTAGAGAAATGGTGTTACAATAGTACTCGAAAAAAGTGACTGAGCGATAAGAATTAATTCACAATTATCTCAATTAGGGCTGCAGTTATCACATATTTTGGTATTCGAATATCCGACTGAAAAGTTGAATAGAATAATCGGGTAATTAGATTAAAAAAAAATTAATACAATTTTTTGCATGGTTAAAGATACAGAACTCAAAAAAGACATTTCCACTTCATAATAAATGGCACGCTGGTTTTATTTTTAGATAATTACCATTTTATACATTGATTTAAACTGTGCATGGCAGCGCACTATTTTCCTTTGTAGAAAGATTAGTGAGACTTTAGATAAATCTCTCCCCATAAATTTTGGTCTCAGACACGAAAAGACGTCAGTAGCACAGTGGCAATTTTGCTGGCTAAAACAACACACTTGAGCAAGCCTGGTTTATTAAGTTGATCAGTAGGAATGGCAAGTGTGTCCGCATCAACGTGCAGACTCATTCCGGCCATTTAACTTGAGCGCTGCTAGCTGCGTACAATACAGCGCAATTAAGTTGTTTTTTTTTGCAACACACCTAATTAGTGATAGAACATTATTTCAGGACAAAGATGTATTGCTGTCGTCAGAAGCAACAGTTTGTGGCGAAAATAAGACTACAAACACAGACTTGAAAACTAGTCACTGAAGCTGTTACGGCGCGACACGTTGCCGGGAACAACATCAAAATAAAAGCGCACCACGGCACTGATGTGCATATTATTATTTGGTAACTAAGGTTTATTTTTATTTGGCGGTGTGTAACTGTCATGTATAGCATGAAGAATTGTTGCTGCGGTTAGCTTGACTTCTTCCTGACAGAGTACATGTAAATAACCAGGTATTCGAGGAAGAAAAAAAATGCCTAGAGCATTTTTTTTTTTTGATCCAATGTACTTAAATCACTCGATGACCCCTTTCAGCCCTAATCCAGATGTTGCGAGATAATAAGGTATGAAGCTACACATGAAACTATTGTTATGGGGGTAAATGTTAATCAAGCAACGTCTTAATTAATAGCAAGTGCTGGTTATTTCACTGCTGGAAACAAATGCACAGTACGTCAAATGATCTCGGTTTACAGACCTTATTGTTCATTCATGGACATTAAATACTCAAACTGGCTCTTTGAACGGCGTTGCTAACCAAAATAGCAGCACCAAAGCACAGATGCAATTTCTCAGGTCAAACTGTGGAATCTTATCACATGTCGCAAACAAGTTCCATGTGCAGAATTAAAGCTGATCTCACGCTAGGAATTGGAATTGATAAGAATTTAGCAATTTCATTTCCACGATCGGTAGTACGACCATTTCCGTTCATATTCCCTAATTGTAGCATCTTATCCTGCAGCGACAACAGTGGCAACCCCCCTCCCCCAAAAAAAATAACACATTGCAGTTTGTCAAGTGGGGAAAATTAATTGCTCATCCTTCTTCTACACGAATACCCTACTAAGCTACAGTCATTAATTCTAGGTATTGCTAATAAACCTCATCAGGGAGTGCTTACTCACCATAGTGATTTTTTCCTTCCCTTCAGATAGTTTTCCAGGATGATTCCCGCAACAGTGCGTCCCTTTCCCACACCGGCTCCATCTCCGATCAGGAAGCCTGCTCGCTGGTTGTTCTGTAAGATGACCTCGTGTTGCTGGCCATACAAAAAAAGAGAGAGAGAGACTGGTTTCTCATTGTTGTAAAAGGGAGTGACTGCCTTTTAAACATCTCTGGCATGTGAATGTGTACCTGACAGGCGTAGATGATGGCTTCTAGCTGCAGGGCTGACAGCAGGCCGCTGTTAATGGTCGACTCGGGTATAGACAGAGTGTATGTGATGTCCGGAGGAGGGACACTGGACAGCGTGTTGGTCTCCACCACTATGTCGGGATGGGAAATTCCGATAGTGGCTGAAGAGGAGAAAGGAAGAAATGAAGTTTGTCTGAAGGGAGTGTGCGGCCATATTTTGCCGTCGAGTCGAGTGACCTACATTTGGAAGGTCTGTACTCAGCATACGTGTCAACATGGCCCAGTTCCTCTGAATCCTCTTCCTCTGCTTCCTCCTCCTCCTCTGGGGGTGACTGGGTTCTCTGAGTCTGGCAACACCAAAGATAATATTCAACAGAAGCCAATTGTGGAACACTTTATGCAGCTCTGGTTTTTGCCTGAATTAAGTAAGAAAAAAAAAAAGAATGTTAGTAGCCGGACAGGTAAGCATGCAAAAATTAAAAAGATTCACAAGACAGCAATGGAAATTGGAGTTAAACCAGCTGAAGCAGGAAGTTGAAAACTTGCTTACGATCAAAATCCCAGCCAAGTTTGGTAGTCAAACCCATTTATTACACTCCAATGTAATACAAGAGACAAAACACTTTGCATAAAATGCAGATTACAAGAAACAAAAATTTACTTTTCAAAAACACCCTGACGGCACTATTGATTTCAGTAGAGTGTCGTGCCGAATTTGTAAGAAGGAGTTTGCTGACCACCGAAGCAGCTCAAGTTTAGCCTCCCACATTAATGCAAAGCACCCAGTCACGAGTGCATCCACAGCTAACGTTAGCACCGAAAGCGTTAGCGGGTGCACATTTGAGAGCGACCGTTCATTGAGGTGCACACAGAGAAAGAGAGCGTTAGTTGAAGTGTTATATTCGATTGGTACGGCTACCTGAAATCCTCCTAAAGGTGGCGTGCTGATTATAGCGGTTATATCATCCAAACTTGCCAAGCCCTGAAACCTGTTGGAGCCTTTCAGCTGTCAACAAAAACATTAAATAAAAAGAAAATAATAAAAAAAAAACTCAAATGGTGTGGAAAAACAGGTGGAAACCATGAAGGGGTACTTATTATGGCGTTCACTTCGGAAAATGCCGTTTTGTATGTGCCTGACAGGCGAGTGACAACCTGCATTTGTCAAGGACCAACAAAATTAGTGTTTTCTATTTTATAAAATATGCAATGTCAAAAAACAAGTCAAACAGAAAAACGATCACAAAATGATGTTAAACTAACACACCATAAAAAAGGTAAAATAAAAAATGTCAAACGGCCGCTTGGCTGTAATCTACATCAAGTAATGTAATTGCGGGTCCTCAGAGGCATAATTATAGCCGGCGTGGTTTGTATTCGACACCTGCCTACTCAACTACTCACATGCATGTGGAGACATAGAATTCTGAAACCGCGATTGGAAGGGTGTTTCGTTGTGGTCATCATCTCATTATGCGTGCGTCAATGTGTGTGTCTACTGACCTCCAGCTGGCTCTGTGCTGGTGTGGTGACGGCGGTGGTACTCGTGCTGACGTCCCAGAGGGTGGGCACCGTGTCCAGGTGGTCGGTGCTGATGAAGGACTGGGCGTCGGCATACTCTGACAGTGAGTCGGGCGGAGAGGAGAACAGGGAATTGGTGGAGAGGTCATCGATGCAGGACAGATCCTGTGGGTGGAGAAGAGGAGTTTTGAGTTCCACCTCGATTTACCTTCGACTTGAGGCATGGGCGAGGTTAACTTTTTTTTCTCAATTGCCTTAACCGGATAAATAAAAATTAAAGTACGTCAGAATCTGAGACCAGCCCGTGTCTAATCCTGGGTGTCAGGATCGTGTCTTCACAGGATGAGCAATTTTGCTTTAATTTCGTTTGATCCACGCTATATGACACTGGTTCATCTTTTACAGTTCTATGACAGTTAAGAACGCTTAAACGTTCATTAAAACATGAATCAAGGATCTTTGTAGTTCCACTGCAGACCTCTGGGAAATGAATGCAGCTTCTTCAAAAGGTTATGCTTGCAGGAAAGTAGTGTCCTACATTTCACGATGACAGTCAAGTTTACGAGTGTGATCTCCACAGTCCAAGAAGCCTTAGGGTAGCATCGTGACTCCTTTTAAACAATCTGCTAGACTAATTATCACCGCGCATTACTCAAGAGTTCCGCAGAACACGTCCTGACTGGCGAGGAGAGGACAAGACGCTGGGGCTATCCATGCAAACATGACTACATGGAGTGGGAATGGGGGCAAGGGTGGTAAACGCACCAACACATGCGTGTTATTTTTGTGCTCTGATGTTACAGACGTGACTTGCTTACAAGCTTATTAGCTTGTGGAAGTATATCTACTTCCTGGGGGCAAGATCAGGCATGGAAAAACAGGCTCCCCCCTTCGTTGTTCTAGTCTCTGAGTGGCCGCTTTAAGGAGGCAGGAGGGTGAATGTTCCTGGTTTTAGAAAGAGGGCGGGAAGTTGGGGGGCACCTCCCTATTACACATAACTTGCTCCCACCTCTCTCATCAGCTGCAAGTCTTCATTATCCCATTTCACCCCTGGCTGAGACAGATGAGTAAACAAGGCTGCAAAGAAAAGATCCCCCCACCCTCCGCTTCAACAGAGGCCTCATTTTGTAGAGGCACCACGGTAGAAACACACAGATAAGCCACGTACCATCATTTTAAATCAAGAAAAACAGGACACGTTTTCTTAAACAGTGGCGAGAAGGCCTTTGTTTACCTCAGACGCATTTCCCGGAGGGGGTCTTCAGTCAAAGTCACAGGATGATAAATGGTGGCGCACAAGATACATTGGAGCATTTCCTCCCACTCCAAATCCTTCAGTTTTAAAGTCAAACAACGTGTAGCTTAACTCCCATTTTTGGAATCAACGTGCCTCAAAAGTCAAACAACACAAAAGCGGTCAAACAATTCTTAACAGCACGACTGCAACATAAAGCAGGAAGACGTCTGGCCACTCAAGTGTACTTTGAGTTAAAGTGAAAAACGAAAATAATATAATCCTCCCCGAAATGCTTATCATGGCCTAAAATGAGATTTTAACCAGTTTTATAAAATATTTTGCATTATTAAACAACAAAACGTGCACAGCAGGTGCAGGTATTATTGTTTTCCACTTGGGGTTGGCATCCTCACGATAAATGCTAAAATATATGTGACATTTTAAGAAGGCGATGGCTTTAAAAGGTGGGGTCTAGCCTGGTGAGTGATGTGGGAGTCAGCAAATGAGAGTGTAGAGTTGCTTATTGTGAGCTCAGGTAAGTGACAGGCTATGAATTGTGAGCCAATATTTAAGAAAAAAACGGTAAGATGAAAACGCCTTTAGTAATATCTTCATTGGCAATGCTTTCAACAGTTAATTTTACCTTGTCTTTAGGCATGGTGTCAAACCCAAGGCCCGGGGGCCAGATCTGGCCTGCCACATCATTTTATGTGGCCCGCAAAAGAAAATCAAACATGTCAACTTCCAAGGTGCTTGCTAAAAATTGCTACCAAAATTTAAAATTCTTATATCTAATAAGCAAGAGACATATTGTGAGCATTTTCTTGTAACCAAACCCTTCATTACAGTAACAAGCAATATTTCAATAAACTGTTATTATTGACTTTTAAAAAAAAACGTTTCAGTCCTAATGGCCCTACAAGGCAAACGGCTACTAAAATGTGTCCCACAACAAAAATGAGTTTTACAGCCCTGTTTTAAGTAATTTGGAATACCAAGAACCAATCGTTCACCTCAGTTAAAACTAAAAAGCTGAAAATGTGCGTTTGAACAACCATACCGCTTGGGCAGAATGCAAGAAAAGTGTGTCAGGCTCGTGCTAAGCGAGACACCTCCGAGCTCAGCGCCATGCTAATCGAGTTGTCAAGCAGAGCGGAACAGAGGCTGCAGTGTTACTTGTCCAGCGGCAGACGTGTACCCGGAGCTGGTTCATCTATTCCTAAAACTGGGCCCTGCCGCACAGAGATAAGGCTTGAATTCCAACTGCTCTGATGCTAATCTGGCTCCTTTCTGCAGCGCACAGCCAACGCATCCATGCAACCGCTAATCCTGCCTCACTCTCTTCTTCTTAATCCAAATTCCATATTTTTTTCCATTTTTTTTTTTTTTTTTGTTAAAGCCACACATCATGCATGTTTCTGCAAGTGTCTCTTTCCAAAATGTCTTCCAGGAGATGATCCACAGTACATCTTTGCAGAAGAGCATGTGAAGGCTCAACCTTTTCTCGTCATTTCTCCACCCATGTGTTATTCAACAAAAGTAGTCTTTCACATCTTTCACTTTTGCCCCGGTTTCCCAACGCAGTCACACGTCTTCTTTTCCCCTCAGCGCTTGGGCAATCTTTTGATCAAATGAACATAATGTGACAAGCCAGTTGCCGGACTGCACGCAGAGGCTGTAAATTACAGCACTTGTGTGCCTTGGGATGAATGATAGGAGGCGCATATCATTAGCAACCAATCTGTCCAACGCAGTGGAAACCAGCAGAATTAGTTCATGGAAAAATAAATAAAGCAAACATAAAACACTTGACATAACACAAAATCCAATAATGTGTGATTGTCATGAAGTCTGGCAGCTGTTCTCCATATAAAAACAGCAAAGTCACTGCTTATCACATGAGCCTTATGACAAGTTCCAGCACGACCATACAAGGAAGTCTACATATAAACGTATACATTGGGGCAAAGAAGTATTTAGTCTGCCATCAATTGTGCCATATCTCCCATTTAAAAAAGACGAGAGGGCCTGAAATTTTCATCATAGGTATACCTCAACTAGGAAAGATAAAATGAGAAAATACATCCAGAAAATCATATTGTCTGATTTTTAAATAATTTTTCGCAAAGAGGACAAAGGAGACGAAGTTAGGAGTTAGCGAGAGCCTGAAATCTCGCTTGTTTGCAGGTGACCAAATACTTATTTCAGATCACTTACCCGGAGTCGGGTTTACGGAGGCAGCTGCTTCAAAGGGGAAGCCCAGACTTGCCTCTACCCCCGTCTTCTAATCTTCCGGAGGGACCTCGAGGCTCTCCCAGACCAGCCGGGAAACATTGTTTCTCCAGCATGAACTGGGTCGTCCCCGGGGTCTCCTGCTGGTGTGACATGCCCGGAACACCTCACCAGGGAGACGTCCAGGAGGCATCCTAATCAGATGCCCAAGCCACTTCATCTGGCTCGTCTCAATGCGGAGAAGTAGCGCTTCGAATCTGGAGTCCGTCCCGGACGACTGAGCTTCTCACCCTCTCTCGAAGGGAGAGCCCAGACACCTCGTGGAGGAAACTCATTTCAAACGCTTGTCTTCGGAATATTGTTCTTTTGCTCACGACCCACAGCTCGTAACCACAGGTAAGAGTAGGGACGTAGATTGACCGGTACATTGAGAACTTTGCCAAAATTCACCACGACAGACCGATACAGAGCCCGCATCACAACAAAAAGAAAAGATGAAGTCAGACTCAAACTATCATTAAGCCCTTTTGAAATTTCTTGGACCTTCGGAGGTAGTATCAGAGTCGGAAAAGTGCAGCGATAACATCGCTGTATAAGGGAATGTCAAGTGTGAAATTTAACACCTGATGCTCACTCCTTCCATACCGTTGTGTTGAAAGCAATTTGTCACTGTCCAACAAGCATGTGAGATGCCATGTCGCTGTGCGATGACAAATACATCGCCTTTGCTGGATTCTGTACCAAAAAAAAAAAAATACTAATAATAATAAACTGAGGATAAATACTCGGCCTTTATGGCAGTTTTGTAGGATTTCTCGGTGAAAGCGGCGTGAGACGACCATTCAACATGAAAAACGCGGCAAACCAACAAGACTCTCGAGTGGCAGAAGGTAAACAAAGAAGCTGACGGTGCAGTGCGGATCTAAATCGAACAAAACAAGCAAAAGACGGGAGGACAGGGAGTCAAAGGAGGGAAGAGGGCAGGATTATTCTGTGTTCTGGGACTCAAAAGGAACACCCTTTGGTGAGGCAGTTTGCTTGTCCGCCAGCTCGATTTTAAGAGACTTTACGATGATGAAAATGCAAGTCAGCAAGAACTCTTGGTATTTATTCACTGGCCACATTTGCGGTGAATTTCAGAGCACATACAAGACGAGCCACGCTCAGGGCTTCCCCCGCCTACGCACTGAACGCTTGGTTGCTTTTCCAAGGCAGAGAAGTCAAACAAGTGACGTCACCGTTCCGAAGTCTTCCCATTTTCCCTTGCCGAAACCTCGCATTTGTGCCTCGTTGTTGATCTTGGATTTGGCTTCCGGCCAAGTTCCTCGGCAGGAAGAGGAGCAAATACTTGAGCTGTCAGTGAGAACGACGTCGCCGCTGTTTGCAGTGTAAGCAGCGGCCCTGCATGTCAATATCTAAATGGTGTGTGAGTGAGGCAGACAAATTGAGGGTTATGACTTCACCTTCCCCTGGCGCTCAGCTGAGTGAAACGAGCGTTATTCCGTGCTCAGCTGTTGACCTTGTCATGGCAGTCAACACAAGTGGGTCTGACAGGGTCCATACGTAAATTCACGGGGTATGTCTGGGGCCACAAAGTGAACAGGCGTCATCTTATGGTCTGATCAAGAAGCCAGATTGTGAGATGTTGTGTTAAGTCTTTTACTCACTAAACCGCTTAATGAAGTACTGAATACGTACGGCTATGAACACTGCCAATCATAAGATACCAAGAAACCCTGCGCCCAAACAATAACGATAAATCAGTACATTAGTACAATGATGAAGGTACATTTAACGTTTTTCAAATAAAGTGAACAGCGTTACAGATATGAAGTTCACAAAATTTCATTCGTTTTTGGGAACATTTAGCTAAATCATTATTATAAGGAGATTTTCCAAACTGAAAACTTTTGAGTCTGCACAATTGCGCTTGTTGACTTGTTTGGGCAGTCGGTAATAATCTGAAACTTTTTTTTTTTTTTTTGGGTGACAGACACAGCAATGACTTGAGCAAACAGCGTGAGCAGGCAAGTCGTTGCTCTCTTGTTCAGTCAGTTGTGTGTGAGTGAGTACCTCAACTGTTAGCTTCGCCCTCCCATCGCAGACAAATTACACAGAGTGCAAGTTGGAATGTAAAACTACCACATCGTACAGAGTATGTCCAGCTTGGGTGAGCCGAAGCTGGACAGCTTGCTGCTGAAAGGCACCCTGGATTTTCCAAGCGCCTTCAGAAAACAATCTATGCCCCCCACTCCCCCTGGACAATGAGCGCGGACCATCGCAAAAATATTACACGTGGCGAGTTTTTGTCGCATACCAAACGATTGAGCACCACACCTCCACTGAAACGCTGCAATGGGAAAACTTGCGATCCTACAGTGGGTTTTCAGGCTCCACATACAGTAGACGTACTGTATTATTTATTTTTAGTGAACCAAAAACCTGGCACGATTGTCAAGGATAAAGCTGTTGGCCACAAAGAGAGGAAATGGGAGAGAAAAAAGGAGAGTGTGTGGATTTTTTTTGAGAGGCTTTAGCAATGACTACACTTTGGCATTTCGACGACAGTGACTCCCCATGCTTTGATTTGTAGCCAACACATGAAACTATAAATATGGCTGAGTATTTTTGTAAAACGCAGTATATATACAGGACGCAGGAGTCAGCTGGTTGCGTCTCGGTTAGCCTTCGGACAATTTTTTTTTTGTTCATTTGCATTTTTTTTATTGGCTGCTAAATATGCGGTGGGCGTAAAGCTGCCGACATAAATAGAAGAAATGCAAATGACAGGATGATGCTCTTTTGCAAAGAAGGACAAACAGATCCCAGTATGAAGACACGAAAGGAAGGACGCATCTGTGAATCTGAGTCGTGGCCATGGAGGAAGTATTGTCATCTACCAATGCCATGACCATTAGTTGGCAATCACGGGGGTCATCATGCCTCAATTGTTTATTTTCAGTTTGAATCATGTGTGCAAAGGCGTCACATGCGTCCACATAGAAACTCTTGTAAAATGTACGGAAATAAATGTAGTGTCGCAGAGCACATGGCTATAAAAGCGCCATTTGGGTTCACATGGTAGACGAACCCGAATTGCTCATTCCAAGTGCCACAGACAGTCAATAAACAAGACAACATGAAGTGTCTCTTATTCCTGGTAACCTCGCACATTTTATGGGTACTGAATGAGACGCATCGAGCATTTTAATTGGTAAACAAAAATTTGCGAGACTTTGTGGAGCCATGACACTCCATGCATTTATCAGACCACAAAAGCATACAAATGATACCACTCTTTTATCGACTCTCCCCACGGCATTTGCCACCCGTGCACTACTCATCGCTTGTTGTTTATTCACTTCCAGTAAGCTGCATTCGGAGGTCACGGTTGACGTTTAACTAGAAAACCAGGAAACTGACAGTCCTGATATGTTTCCAGCTTTCAGAACTTCCTGCTAATTTCCCTCCCAACAAACTCGCATGAAAGTATGAAAGACTGCAGATTACTTCAAGGCTGCAGTCCCGGTAATTAATGATGCAGGGACAAAGATGCTGACAGTGCAAAGGGGAACCAGAGCACACACAAGCGAGTGCGACTTAAAATGACATAATATCGGGTTCGCGCTTTTCCTGGAATAGAATGCGTGAGACAAGCAGTCATTTGTTATGAGTGGAGCACGGAGTTACATGTGGGATCAGCCCTGAGTCAATGGTCAACCCTAAAACTGTTTTCAATCCAAAAACAGACAAGCGGGTACTACTTAGGCGGACATAATATCAGGTTGTTACTTTTACATGAATGGAATACATGACATATATACGGAATACATGACATGTATACGCGTTTGACTGTGGATGACAGCGGAGCACTGGGAGTCCCCTTCCCTCCTCGGCCATCTTAAAACATTGCATTACCGTCTTTCTTTTTTGTGATCAAAAGTAGACACCACACTCAGTCTCGCTTACGTACACGTCATTAATAAGCGATTCAGTCCAGTTAAAGATGCGGATGGAAGTGTAGGATGAACATGGCCACGACATGAACATTTTCACCATTACAGTGTGCCATAAGAAGGCTATTAAGTGCTTATCTCATCGGAGTCCTGCTCCCATACAAGCAGCAGACAATTGTTCCTCATTGAATCTCAAATGTTCTTGAAACAGCAGGTCTCTCATGCCAATATTTTTCACCCCAAGACTTGAATTTATTGAACTGTGTCATAAACGTGTATTAATGTGTGAAGCACATTGAGTTGCCTTATACTGTATATGAAATGCGCAATAAAAATAAAGCTGCCTTGTCTTGCCTAATAATAAAGAACATCCAGTCATCCATTTTCTATAAAGTATGTCCCGTTCAGGGTCGCAGGGAGCTTCAACAAATTGTAACTCACTTCTGGCAAAAAGCGAACTTCACTCTGGACTGGTCACCGAGCGGGAAATAACCCCACGCGACTTGCGCCAATAAAACACATATGAGCGTTTTACATAGGCAAGCCGATAAAACCCGTTTTGGGTCCAGGGCCACAATTTGGAAACCTCTTGTGAAAAGTAATTCAAGGCAAAGCAAGTAAATAGTACAAGTACCTTGGGAAGTGGCCGTCCCAGCTGTGAATACAATTTAGTCCAGAACTGCATGAGCGACATGGGTCCAAAATCTGCTTGAAGGGGAGGGTGATAGACACACACACTCACACACTCAGACACACTCCTGCTTCACCTCGGGGCAACGGCCTGATCCATGGGCTTCTAATCACCTTGCAGCCAGTGGAACCCGCTCAGCCCTTTCACGGCTCCTCTCTGATTGAACACAACACATCTGCCTACGCTGGAGGTGACGCTCCTTGTCAATGAGCACCACCCAGGTCTAGAAAAAGGCCGCTAGGGTATTGGCGCTGAGTGATAAGTCATAGTGGTTGTGCACTAATAGTTCCTCAAAGAGGTGGCCTGAGAGTGAGTGAGTGAGCAGAGGAGGGGGAGGGCAGAGGGAGGGAGCGGAGGAGGAGTTTTCAGGAAATGATGCTTTTGTTGGTAAGTGACTACAGTTACCGGCAGTCAGACCCATTTTACTGTACATGGTGTAACTCAACCGCATTTGTAGTGTAAACAGAATTGCGCTCTGCACCCCTGCCACTCCTTGCATGCCGCTGTGTACTGCTATATTTAATTGGCCTGCTTCACTGTTTGTTTTTTTTTTTTAAATAGTTATTATATTTAGAAAAACGAACGCGCTGCCCGGTTGCTGCTCTAAATTCTTATGATTGTCCTTCTTTCCCCGTTAAGGCTCACTATTGAGTCGTCTACCCTTACCAAGTGATACAGTGGAATGTCTAAAGCCAAACCCTTTAAGTTTCAAACCATGATCAAGCCAGTGTAATAACCACAGAACCAAAAACCGAACATGTTCATAGAAAAGTAACTGGTTGCTCAGTAAACTAACAGCAATGCAATTATTTAGAAACATTTATTTTACCATGCAGGTAACACAAATGCACACATAATACACAAACACTACTCAACACAACAACATTAATTCCAGCAGTATTTTTTTAAATGCCTGCTGCCATCTAAAGCTGAGGAGTTTTAATGTCATTTAACCAAATTCGAGTTTTGATTGACATTGTACAGGATGGCGATGGACCTCTTTTCAATCTTGTCTGACAGTTGAGCGTGTTAAAATGTTCCCGTTGACAATGCGGTTATGCAGGTTTATTTGTAGATTTCTGCTGACGGGAAAAGCTGGTTTGAAATTTAACTGATTCACTGCCAGCCATTTTTAAAGCAGGGTTCCCTATGTTGCCAGCTGTAGTCGAGCATTTTGACTGATCTTCCAAGACCCACAGATTATTGTGTGCGCCAACAGTATATGCTCCAAACTTATCAAAACAAAAAGTAGACTTTCTTCTTTCACTTTTGGTTCTTTAGTAGTCAGCAGTAAAATATGATTTGGTTTCACTAAAAATACTTTTTTTTTTTTTTAACACCAAACTCCTCGTGGAAAGAAATGCATTAAGGAAAACAGTGACTTTGACACTTATATTGTTCCTTTGGTGACACCTCAAACAAAAAACAAAACAAAACAAACAAAACAACAATAAAAACCAGACTAAGAATCTGTGCTGGAATAACATGTACACTTTTATCCAGGGGGAGGTTCATTTACCAGAATTCCAGGCTGTCACGGCAAGGAAAAAAAAACAAAAAAAAACAAAACATGATCATCTGTTGACAAAATAATTACACTACAAGCACTACACTAACGTTTCAGGTTTGTCAAGGAAAACTGTTGGAAGAAAAAAACAAATTGCTTCCATTGCTGGTGAGACAAATGGGGTCCATTTGCACCCCCCAGCTTCCAGGAATCCATGATATCACGTCAGGATGATCTACTATAATGTCCATCTTTGTGAGATTGAAATGGAGAAAAGACTCATAGACAAAGTGGCGCCTGTCCACCGTGTCATCATTGAAGTGGAAATCCTCTGCCGAATGTGTGCGTAAGCAAAGTGGCACCAGAGAGACTTGTCTCTATGAATCGTGAGCACTCAAATGCAAACTTTCAGCTTCGCAGGCTAAAGGAAGGAAAGATCTAAGACCGGATCTTTGTTGCAGTGGAACTTCCAAGCATCCTAATGAGCATATTGTACATGCATGGCGAGATGTCAACCGCTGCTGTCATGTCTGTCTGTGTTTACGTTTTTGTTTCAGCACCAGAAGGGCGTTTCCTCCCTGCTGGCGCACCTGTTCCCTATCATCAGCATCATCACAAAGTCTTGTATTTCGAACTCCGACTGCTGTCGCACTCCGTCGGATTATTGACCTTGATTTTGTTCGTGTTGTTTTCGAGACCTCTAATCCCTTTCATTGTCGTTTTTGCTCTGAGTTCCTAGCTTTGGAAGTATTGGTATTATTTAGTCATTTTGTTCTTGCTCTTGTTTTTTTCGTGTATATTGGACTCGTGTCATTTCGTTTGTATTCTCAGTGTCAGTATTACCTTGTTTCGTCATTTTGCACAGGACCTTTGTGACCAGCATTTTCTGTTTTTCTTTTTTTTTAATAATCAACATTTTTCTTATTTGCATTTTGTCTGTGTTTGCATTTTCAGGATCCAAACCGTTGTTCGGTTCGTTCCTCAACCGGAGCTGCGTTACAAAACTGAAATTAAGCAATACTACTTATCGCACACACATCTTGGGGGATCAAACCTGTGCCGCCAAATAGATACTGTTGATCAAGTTGTGTTTGACTTTTAAGGAACTTTTTATCGAGAATATAGTGTCCAAATTGTCCCACGTAGGTGATGTTTACCTCCACTGTATTTAAATCGCACGAGTTATTTCTTCTCATCACTTCAAAACAAAGGACTGAAGAATTCTGCAAACATGCTCCGAGACAGCAGTCATCAAATTCCTTTTGTGCTCATTCATCATATTATGGTCTGTTTCCTTAATTCCCCCAAAAGAAAAAAAAACAAAAAACAATGCAGCGAACAATGAGGAGAGCAGAAAAGATCAAAGGACACTCGCACAACACCTCTCACTCTTGGAGTCTTGACCAACAACGAAGCAAGGGGCACAAGGCAAATCTTTAGTGACTCGACACTCCCTTGAAGGTGTTCAGGAGAGGGCACACTTGAAAATACAGTGCCCGGAAAAGGAAACTCAATAAGCCCTGCGCACATCGTCATGAACCTGAACTGGATAGGCAATGAAGCAATCGCCTGAATGGACAATGCCTGCGGATAAAAATCCCGCCCAGAAACAAAATGAAACTGAGTTCATTTCGCCAACACACCTCCAGTTAAAGGGAGTGTCCAAAACCGTAACAGTCAGGTGATAAAGCAAAAATCGAAGGACCTGTGATACACATTATGTCTGTGCGTCTCCCGTGGGAGGAGAGATAGTCTCAAACCAGGAAGTCCAGGTGAGAAAAAAAAATGTTCTTCACACAAGCACGCACGCACGAGGCAGAGAAAGGCTCCTGTATGCTCTCTGCCTGCAAATGGTTTGGGCTTTTTTTTGGGGGGGGGGGGAGATAAACACAACTAAGATCGATGATTACAAGGCCACACACATTTTAAAACACTTCCCACTTCGGCATAACAAGCTTATCTTGGCGCACATCAAACATAAAATGGAAGTAAAACTAGTGTTTGTGTGTGCGTCTTCCCTCAACTCTGAATTTGATGAGCAGGGAAAATACGTCAAACGGCCCCCAAGCAATAACATTTGGAGTTCAAAACAAAATGTTCCCCTAAAGCAAATCTTCGGTCAAGTCATGATCTCCCTGTAATGGTAGCAATGCAATTCATTCATTCATTGAGTGTTCTAACAAGCAAATGCTATCAGAAATAAAGATCTTATGCAAAAAAAATAACACAAAGTGATTTCAGCAGCACTGTAATACTGCTACTACTACTTTGAAAACAAATGTTAACGTCTTCTATATTCAATTGTACACTGCAAATAATTACAACATCAAACAGGTAACATTTCGTGTTGAGCAACTTTACAACGTGACTAAATCATGTTATAAGCATGCGGGTGGGTTGGGCACATTCATGAGGGCGTCGCTTTGGTCAGGGACGTGGGTTTAAGATTTTAAGTGAGGCTATAGTAAATCTTGCTTCAACATAATGTACTGCGCCTCAAGATACCGGCTGGCTGGCATCTTCATTTTTGCCTTGCAACAATAGTTAGTTCGTACATGTCACATCTCATTTAGATTACAAACTGGTCCATGTGGTGCGAATTATCAATCTGTAAAACACTGGCAGGGACACAAAAATGCAATAGAATTATGGATTACTGTTGTCCTCTGCCAGAACTCTGGGTTAAGGACACCCCAAAACCACTTGAGACTTCCTAGTTTAAAAATGTTGAAAACCATTCATGGACACAACTCTGATGTTGATTTCTGGTTGAGTTGAAGTGCACAAGAATGTCAAATTACAGTGCCTCAGTGATGACATGTGTGGACATGCGCTGTGGTTGTCAAGACAACACAAGGCAGTCGGGGGGCACTATGGTACATTAGGAAGACGGGATGAAAGGCCGAGATCCCTCCCGCTGATAAGTGAGGGAGAAACCTTTTCGCAATCCTCGCCGTTCACCAACCTGTGAGAAATCGCCATTCCTGGGTAGGTTGAGGCAGGGGAAATCCATGTCGGAGAACGCAGAGTACATCTCAAGGTGCACATCCGGCGTAGTGGCGGTGGTAGCGCTGCTGCTGTTCAAGTGGTATTGCCTGGAGGGAGAGAGTGTAAAGGAGAGAGAGAAAGGTCATGCTTCAGTTTTTTCCCCCCAAGTGATGACCTGTCTAAACAAAGAGAGGAAATAAGAGAAAATGTATGCTGTTTTGTTTTTGTAATAAAACATTTTCGACTGGGAAGAATTCTTTTCGGTCTTGAACAAGATTTCAGATCTCAACAGAGAGAGCCATTTTATTTTGGTTTTAAAATGTTCAGGTTTTAATGTTTAATAGTTGAGCTGCTGTAATTAAATTTTTTTTTTTTTTTTTTACATTTGAACAGATAATTTTAATGAATGCCTCCACATGTTTTGTCATCTGAGTCTAATGCCTGAGGTATGTTTTCTTCCATGGTATGATTTTAGTTTTGGTCTCACGATACAATTTCCTGTTCGCTTTCTGTTACGAATGTCAGACATCTTTGAAGCACTTTTTCAGTTTTATTTCACACTGATTTACTTAAGGTTACACGAACATGACTAAAATGTTTCTAAAAATGAGGGAATGAAATAAATCCCCATGACATTATGTCCTCTGTGAAAATGTGTTTTTCCAAAATAAGAATAACTTGGGAGTTGACTGGCATCGACTCTCGAGGTTTTACGTCATCATTCTCCTGTGGACCAGCCACCAAACGAAGGTAATTCCATTGGAATGCTTGAGTGCGCTTCATTTCATCGTTACGAGCCTCTGTGCTTTGAAAAAGGCCAATACCACACACGACTACGAAAAGCAAATCTTTGTTCAGGTGGAACCGTTGTAGCGCACAGCCACTTTTGCTTGTACCCCAATCACATGCCAGCGCTCAGAGCTCAGTAGGGCTGAGCTCTGCCAAAGCTATTTGCAGGATTTGTCTCGGTGTCCTCAAGCACGGGTCAAAGATCACAGGATGGTTTAACATACCCGACCAGTGGATGATAAAAAAAAAAAAAAAACAAAAAACAGTTAAATATTGTGTATGTCACTCGTGGAAAAAGGTCGGCGCTGGCCAAACGTACCATTGAGTTGAAAAGCAACATTTGTCGATGAGGGATAAGCAACATACAAATGTCCTCGCATGCTTTCGCTTTCAAACAACTGATGGAAGAAAATAAATGGAAAAATGTTCGCAAATTGGAAATTTGCTTCCTGGCCCTCAAAGCCATCACATGACATAAGATATGGCAAATCGTACAGGTGCTTGGCAAGATAGTGCATAAGGCAACACAGATGTTTGACATGCAGTACTTCCAAGTTGTCCTCTGTCAGAGGCACAAAAAACATCTTTTCAACAATTCGCACAGTCCAAGTAGGGACTCGGTGTGCCCAAATTGCTAACAAATTCCACTTGGTTAATTGTGGTGCCCTTTGTGAAAGAGGCTGCAGTGTTAATGGCAGGATGGTGCAAACGTGTCAGTGTTTGTCGCTGGTTCTCAGCTTTCAAACAGGAAGTAACCTGTTGCTTTTCCCCGCTGGTTTCAATAGAAAGAAGTTAAAAAGCAACGCCCTGGCTTTGCTTCTCAACAGGAGGATAACCGCTGCATGGCACTGCGTTGTTGCACCACAGAAGAGTACATGCACATTGACTGGGTTGGTCGACGGCTCACCATGCTGTGGGGTTCAGTGTGAAAAGGGAACGACATTTCACTTAATCCTCACATTTTAGTGCAACGTGCACTAAAATGGTCAGACATGCTGAACCTGTTTGGTTGCTGGTAAATGAGTACACAAAGTGACTGGTCCGCTGTAGCTTTTCAGCATGTCCAGACACAAGGAAAATGCATGCTCAGAGCACTGTCCATTTTGATACTATTTCCCTTTATGGCGCTTTGGGAGTGCACCGCGACCAAACTGGCAGTGGCCCGGTGCCTTTTCCCCCTTGTTTGGACACCAAGTAGGCTGCAACTCTACTTTTATTGAGGGGGAGGAAGTGGAGGAGGAGGAGGAGACGATGAGCAAGAAAAATGGAATGGTTCATCCCATTAAAAAGGAACAGCAGGGCCTCTGGAGTTCTCCTCCATCGACTCCATACTATTTGGCGATCGCTTTAAGGTCTACTTCAAGGTTCTTTAAGTTTCGCCATGCTTTTTCATCCGCCGTGAACTCCATCTTGATAACTCGTGATGCTTATATCGATCTGTGCATTTTTGTCTCTCAAAATTAACTGAGAAAAAAAAAGGCGATGGCTCTAAACTCGTAACTTTCAAGCCCTTGTAAGTCAAGACACCGCTGCATTTACTGGGGATGTAAAGGCAATATCGCAATATCTTAAAATTACCACAATATCGCCGTTGTCATGTTACGATATTAAAAGCACCACTTCCGTAAATAGGCCAGGTCATTTTCCATTTGTGCAGTTCCAGTACCCTCTGGTGGTTAATTTATTAGTGCAGTTTAATTTGAATTAGGCATGTTTTGGCCACCGACGTATGTTTGTGCGGCGGTGTAATTTTGTCACATGGCACAAATAGGCCAATGTTTCTGATAGAATAAATTATTTTACTCCAAATATCGACTTAAATTACAAAATTTTGCTTTGAAAATGTTCACAGATGAGACTGTTGTGGACCTTTGAGGTACTATTGTTCGAAGAACACACGAAACTTTCAGTAACATTTAGTCTTGCTACATACTAAATTGCACAATAGCTTATGCAACATTCCTGACGTTTGCACTTGATTGGATATCTAGATTAACAATGTCGCCCGATATTAATTATGTAACTGTGAGGAGTCTCTTCCAGCTCGCGCAATTATGAAATGTGAAACCTGCATGCTATCAACAGGTTGCAATTATCCATAGAGTCTGGCTGCAGGCAGTGTCAACAAGTGAGAAGGGTATCCGGCATACCTTCCACCAAACAGAGGCTGTTACAAAACTTTGTTTTGTTAACAAAACTCTTTATAACGCAGTGTAAAAAGTTAGCATTTAGAATCACTATGGGTAAAAAAAAAAAACTAAACAAAACATTTCTAAATAGATTTTTCTATCGTTCTGTGAGATGATCTACTGCACTACACGATCCTTGAGTCAGCTATCTTTTATTTCTGTATTTTGTTTTTAAATCTTGTATTTGTAATCATGGAAAGCACAATTGAGTTACCTTGAATAGGAAATGCACTGTATAAATAAAGATGCCTTGCCTTACAGCGTACGGATGACTTTCAAGTCACCTGTGATAACAAGACGCTGCCACATGATCAGCAGAGTTGTGATGCGCTTGGAAAGAAGGCAGTGTGCACAGGCTCTCTTGCGCTCATGCACCTACATCCTTTGACAGTCACCTCTAATTCCGCTATGAGGTCATAAAGTCCAAAGACATTGTCAGATTAAAGACGGTCTCGGGCAAAACTTGGACACCTCCTGTGGCTTCCTGGAGTTGCTTGGATTTATGAACAGAGAGAAATGAAGCGACTAAATCAATTATCTCAAATTTAATTCGATTGTCTTGAGTTTAGACTTGGATCTGCGTCAAAATACGAAATCAAAATGAAATCCACGATGGCCAGTCAAAGAGTGAGTACAGTTTTGGGATGTTTTGTGTATGTGGTAAAGTCAAATAGCAAACTAAAAACAGTTATATATACCGTGTACAGAATCCATGTCCGTAAATCATGTTTTATTTGCTAGAAGGGGTTGTAGTTGCCACGGCAACAACAACATTCACAGAATGCTCACATTATATTGGTCAGTAGTGCCCACAGTCCGGCCAACAGTTGGCTTTTACTTTGTTGCATATTTGAAACCCCCCCCCCCCCAAAACAAAACTGGATTGCACTTCTTTCTTTCGACACATTTGCAGATTGTTTGTACAGACTGTTTGGAAAACACATTTCGTTTGAGAGGTGGAACAAAAATGGGCCGGTGCAGCAATGTGGAGACTATGGCAGCAATGTGGAGACTATGGCATAGAAACACTGTAGCATCCAGAGCCAAGATGTGTTTGTGGATTCAGCTAAAATTCGTGTGTGCTCATACTTGCGTCGTTAAGTTTTAATGATGACGACAAGTTTTAATGAAGGCCAACCTCCTGGGCCACTAAAATTATCTCATGGCACCTTATGGAGGTCTTGAACCAACTCCTCATAGATTATTAAAGGGGATATATTGTACATTTTCTCACAATTAAAGTGTTTCAAAAACAGGAAACATTAAAAAAAAAAATCACGTGACAAAATCAATCAATCAAGTGACAAAATGGGATGAATACGAGAAAAAAATTCTGCCATTGCTGCTGGTAAAAATTTTTTAAAAAAGGAACAACTTACTGGTTTCCAGATTGCATAGGGCAGTATCCAGCCTGCTGAGAGAAGGACCTCCAGGAGCCAGAAGAGGCAAAGAGGGAACTCTTATTAAAGAAAAAAAAAATAATAAAAAGAAGTTGAGGTACAGATACAACAGAAGATGAATAGGTGTATATAAGTTACTTTGCTATACCTCCATATTTGAGGAGGCTACAGAGAACAAGCTGGTGTCCAGCTGAGGGCCTTCTGGATGCAGGTAGTTCTCCCCGTCCATGGCCAGCGCGAAGGGGAGGTTGGGCATCAGACTGGAGTAGTAAACATGACCACGAGAGGATTTCTGCTATGGCCCAAACTGCCAATCCTTCTCCTGGCTGTGTCCCGGATCGTACCTCTAGCACGAAAAAAGACTCTCCATGACCTGCAAAAAGACAAAATTGAGGTTCTTATATGTCCGGCATTTTAGAACATTTAGGCTGATTCGCAGGATATCTTGTTTTGCGATAATATAATCACCAGAGGAAAAGTAGATTCACCAGAAAAAAGTTGTCTGAGTCAAGCTTTTTTATTTCTTTAGTAATAAGCACTTGAACATGAGTTAGTTTCACCAAAACAAGGTGTCTGACAAAAAAGGTGAAAAAAATTAATTTTTTTTTTTTTTTAAAAGACAGTACGGGTGTGAAAAAAGATGATTTCATACGTTTTTTTTTTTTTTTATGCTATGCGCAAATGAAATTCAAGGACGGTTCGATTTGAAAGTGCAACAATTTGGTGTGACTTCCACATTAATATATTTAGCATTTGTGAAACTTCAAACTATAAAACATCAAGATTGAGAAAAGGCGTTCGACTGCAAAATAATCTTTACAGTTTTACTACGAACAAATGTGCCGAGAGCAATGCTGACTCCTTGCGTGGCTCGAGTTGAATGTCTGTGGCTTTTTTAGATGCCCTTCCTTATTCACTCCCATGAACTACATCTTTTTCTCACAATCATGTCACATAATTTCAACTACAGAATGTGACGCATACTCTGTTTATACCATAAATATACATACTCCATTAGAGTGTCAGGTGCCTAAACGCGTCCCACCTTCAAAACGTTAGCATTTCTCTCCCCACTAATCGACGTGATTTACAAACCTGAATTTCACAAACAAGCTGGGTGAGACACTCTTTGGCATCTACCTGTTGGGAAAATGCACTTGACGAATACACACGTCGAAAGCCACTTAGTGGTTGGATTCCAGCCGCCAGATATAAACGTCCCCTGCAGGGAATCGGTTAACGAACTGTCATGCTCAAATTGCACTATGTAGCACAATGGACGAATGATTAGCGTATTTGCTTCAGAGTCGCGAGGTTCTGGGTTCAAAATCTTGGCTCAGTCCCTTATTGTGTGGAGATTACGTCCTCCCAAATTCCAGGAACACGCATGTTCGGTTCAGTGAAGATTCCCAATGCTTTGATTGTCTATATGTGCCCTATGAAGCGCTATAAATGGATACAAAGGATATCAAAGTTGGTATGCCCCTGTTCAAATGCCAGGTTTTCATCATTTTCAACACAGAGATAGCCATTTAACAACAAAAAAATTCAGTTCATACAATAATAATTGAATAAACATGAATAATTATGGACTAAACTGTGTCTGAAGTCAGAGCAGTCTTCTGGAGTAGGTTAAGAGTCACCTCTTTAAAAAAAACAAAAACAAAACAAAAAAACAGCCTGAAGCATAACGGACTCTTTTTGATCCTTCACAGCAATAACATCCCACAAATCTCTCCCCGTTTGACAGTTGAATCAATCCAATCTCGCCGTACTGCGCAATGTATGCTGTTTGGCGACCACTCCATCGCCACGGCCCTAATCAAGAGTGTAACTGTCCGCCCTCCCCCATATTGCTACCTTGCTTCACTCTTGCAACAGCGTGCTCTCTGCCGGGACATCAGCCAGGGTGTTCACTGGGGACAAAGCTAGGGTAATAAACCCTAATAGAGTTCACGAGAGTCGAAATAAGAGGGCCTTTGTCTGTCTTAGTGTGTATGCATGTGTGTGTGTGCACGAGAGAGACCCAATATGTTCACCGTGCACATAGGGAGGCCATTTTGCCAAAAAGGGAAAGAAGGTAACATACCTGAGCAACATTCACTTTTTTTTTTCTTTTCATCATTCATTGGAATACCGTTATGCAATATACAGACAAGTCCCGTCCATATTTCGGACATTGAAACAATTTTCAGCATTCCAGCTCTGTACACCACCACAATTGATTTGAAAGGAAACAATCACGATGTGCTTTAATGTGCAGATGCTGAGCTTTGATTTGAGGGTGAACGGTCTTGGAAGAGTACAACACATTTTATCAGCCCCCCCCAACTTTTTACCAGGAATTTTCAGAATATTGTCAGAATTTTATTTCTTTCTCTCTTTCTCTCTAAAATTGTACAGGATTTGCAAAGTTAAAAATTTGACTTTTTTTTGGGTGAATCTACGCCTGAATGTTCTGAACTGCTATTTAAATGCCGGAGTATTATGCAGGAAATTAGGCATATGACTTTATTTCAACTGCTTGTACAGTGGACATAAGGAGATGGCGATGCACCACTGTTCAAAAATTTTTGTGATGATAGAAACAGTCCAAGATAAATAATTTATGTGACCTATAACCTTTTACAAGCAAATGTTTTTTTTGCTGAGAATCTGTTTGAAAGGAAATGTTAATAAAAAAAAAAAAAAAAAAACAGACCGGCCAGTATTTAAAGTGCTTCTGATTAAACCCAAATAAATTTCAGATGCTCAAATAGTCATTTCTTGACATTTTGCTTTGAGAGGAGGCTTAAAGGTTTTTGTGCTAATGTAACAGATGCCAGTTTGCGATAAGGACCAGGGTGGCCCACAGATATAAAAATAAAAATCTGTGCATAATTAGTACCCATTGAAATACACATGGCGGCCCGGTAGTCCAGTGGTTAGCACGTCGACTTCACAGTGCAGAGGTGCCGGGTTCGAATCCAGCTCCGGCCTCCCTGTGTGGAGTTTGCATGTTCTCCCCGGGCCTGCGTGGGTTTTCTCCGGGTACTCCGGTTTCCTCCCACATTCCAAAAACATGCATGGTAGGCTGATTGAACACTCTAAATTGTCCGTAGGTGTGAGTGTGAGCATGGATGGTTCTTCGTCTCTGTGTGCCCTGCGATTGGCTGGCAACCAATTCAGGGTGTCCCCCGCCTACTGCCCGGAGACGGCTGGGATAGGCTCCAGCTCCCCCCGCGACCCTAGTGAGGATCAAGCGGTTCGGAAAATGAATGAATGAATGAAATACACATGGGGAAAAACAAATTAACCTGCCCCCAAATTCTTAAAAAAAAAACACGCATACATTGTGTAAACAGAGCTAGCAACGCGGTGGTAAAATCCATGGCATGGTTCTCTTTCCGTATGCTCACCACAATCCGGTGCGGATAATCAATATTGATCATTTTAAGACTGATCCCAGATATCCTCATCCCATAAACCCCCAACAGCTCCTGACCTCACGTTTGCGCATGCACGCACAGAGGAAGAGGGAGGTGGGGAGGAGTGTTATCAGTAGGAGGATGGGCGCTGGAGCCAGAGCGGATAGACTTAAAAAAGAAAAAAAGAAACATTAATAACTAAAACACGGCCACAGAGGCAGAGAGGACACAAGCAGCTCATTTACCCAAAAAGTAACAAGAACGTGATTCATTTTAGAACCTGCAAGGTTATTTTTTATTAAACGGAACGACGGAAACCAGTTCCACGTGTTATCTTTTAAATCTGTTTATGGCCACAGTTCTGTGTACCCCCATCCAACCTCCATCTCTCTCTTTCTCTCTCTGGGTGGCCTGAATCTAAGATACATTCAGGGAGATGAGGCTAAAAAGCTTTCTACACTGTAACACAAAGCACACACATTACCGACATAAATCACAGTCGCATTTGAGACCATTTGCTGCATTTGGTTTCTGCGTGTCAGATAGACAAAAGTTGCTTAAGCCACTTCCACGAGACGCATAACTGTTGGCTTTTATAGCAACCCAAAGTGTGCTTGGTGAGCAAATGTGGTTGCGCGCCGGTGGTCCGAGTGAGCGTGAAAGGCTGCCAGTTCAAAAGGAGATCAAGCAGGGGAAGTATGATTTCTTTAAGATGCTAAATCACGCTTCGCACTCACGAGGAACCTGTGTGTGTGTGTGTGTGTGTGTGTGTGTGTGTGTGTGTGTGTGTGTGTGTGTGTCGGTGTGTGCGTGTGTGTGATTAATCAGTCGATCATTACTGCAAATTAACTGATAGCACAGCTAACATTAGAGCCACAAGAAATTATCCCCGAAGGTCTGTGTCATTTCCTGAGAAATTAAGAACCAGAATTCTTCAATGTTCAAAGCCGCAAATAATTCCCCAAATGCAACTGCTTCCTCCTCGGTCTTAACTTCACACACATTCGGTTGAGTTTCATGAAAATTGAAACTCTGGTTCTTGTGTAATCCAGACAGACGGAGAAAGCGATGATGACAAAATGACCCCCTTTCGCGGGGGTAAAAATAAAAAAGCATGCTGTCTTCCTGCTGCGCCTGTAAAAAAGGCACCGCAAACGATTCACAATGTCCCAAAAAGACAAGGGTCCAAGCGCCAAACATTTAACACAAACAATAGTTGCCGTACAAGTCTAACTAATATGTTGCAGAAAAAAACAACAAAAAACTTTTCAACCACAATTTAGATGGGAGCTAACCATTTCATGGCGAGGGAGCAAGTGGTCCACATCTTCACCCTTTCTTGTCTAACAACGCAGGGACTCAAATTAGTACACAACATAGACATGAAGACGCTGGCTGAGTCTTACCGATTCTAAAGCAATGGGAACAAAAAAGAGTGGGGTTTTTTTCCATCTAAATACGTGGACCGTATTTTCCGCACTAAAAGGCGCACCTAAAAGCCTTCCAATTTTCTTAAAAACTCCCAGCGCGCCTTAAAATCCGATGTGCCTTGTGTATGGTTATTACGGTAATATGTCGACCCCCAAAATGGCTCCTTGCTCACGACATGCTTACAACGCAGAGTTCAAACTTAAGGCGATCGGGTGACGCAGTTGAACACGGAAATCGAGCAGCGGCAAGAGAGTTCAATGTTAACGAGTCAATGTTATAACTTGCTTTTGGTTAAGTGAACTGTGTCGCTGCTTTATTAAATAAGTTTGACTGACATCTGATCGTTCTGTTGGTGTTTCCTTGAGCGTAGCTCCATCTAGTGGATGCATTGTAGATTGCGTCTTATAATGCGGTGCGTCCAATATCTGAAAAAATTTACAAAATAGGCCATTCATTGAAGGTGTGCCTCATAATCCAGTGCGCCTTTTAGTGTGGAAAATACGGTAATTAATAAAGTGTACACGTGACTTCACAACAGCTTTACACGACAGCTGGCTCAGCGGCTTCTGTCACTTCCTTGCATCTTTCTTCACCGACAAAAACTATTTACTGCTCAACAAACCGGCCGTTCGTCTTCGAATCTGCGTGTCCGTCAGCATCGGCGGTAATCAGGTTAGAATTTATCAGGGACCCAGCTGTTTTCCTGCGCGGCAGCACGAGGGCCGTTAGCTGGTTATGATGGGCCCCGCACCCGCTGGATTCATTAGCTGCTTGTGATGAAATATTCATAAAAGGAACGAGTGACTTCCCAGGAAAACAGTGGGCTCTGTCGTGCAAAAAAAACAGTCTTCATTATTGACACAAAAGGCATGTATCTATTTGCCTCGGAGCCAACACTGCACGCATGAGCTATTAAGCAGAACATCCATCAGGCCATAGAGCAGGTGTGATCAAAAACTCATCCGTTCGCGGTTTAATAGTTACAAAATGAAAGTGGCCACAGATGAGCGTATCACACGGTGTACAATGAATAATTGATCACGGCCATCTCTTAAAACCGCTACAACTTATCCCCATTAGATTGTCATCAATTAGACCAAGTGGCTCTTATACCAGGGTGATGAATACCACGACGCTCGCAAACACACGGGGAAGGAGCGAGCTATTGCCGTGAGTCGGACCATTACGAGGGCTCATAATTCACCTCTGCTGGTAAATAAAACTATGGGGCAGGTGAACCGAGAGGGCTGTGGAGCCCCGGGTCAATAGAGAGACCGAGGGTGAAGGAGATAAGCAAATAAATGGTTTGCAGTCGATCAATGGTGTGTTCTTTACTTGTACAACAACTCTCCTTGCCCCCCCGCACAACATATAGATGAAAGACTTGCTGGATCAAAAGGGAGAGGCATCAAATTAGCGGCCACTTTGCTCCATTTTTGTTCCGCCCAGAAGGTAAACACAGGCCAGCCTCACTATGTTGAGCATTCTGCTTATGAGTTTACCAACAACATGAGAGTTTGCTTTATGGACAATACAAATGGACCCTTTCTCAATGCAGGGAAAGGAGAAATTTAGATGCACTTCCTGTAATTCTCTGGGGATGACTTTGGGGGGGGGGGGGCACTGATCGATTGGCCGGGATCTGCGCCGATATCCTTAATTTTGGGGGAGTCGGTGCAATTTCAATTCTCTCCGCCAATGTCCTCTTCTGCTGTGAGATGATGAATAGGCTTTTATTTTCAGTTGAGAGAACTTAAAACAACCCGTTTTGCATTGTTTTGCAACTACGGCTCAGTTTTTCACAATAAAACAAGATTGGAACATCGGCGGTATATGTTGCTGGTTATCAAGCAAAATCGGGATTGGCAACAACAGGTCAGGCTTATTAAAGATTGGGAATCGGTGATCAGCCAGAAAACTGCGAACGGCGCAACCCTTGTTGAATTCCAATTCCCAAGGAACCTCTGAAATTAAAGTTGTGTAATTCGGAACTCGATCAAAATCGATGGACTAAATAATAAGAATAATATTAATAATAATAAATTGCACAGGAATTCAGAGGTTTAACCATCCTCATGGTAGACATCAGCAAATATTGCAAAAAAGTCATTCCAATTGAATACAAAAATTGACAACAGCAAATTTTTGCTAAATCCATCCGATTTCCACAAAATGTGATTATTACACAACAAAATAATGAATGTTAATTGTAGGTATTCGTGTATGTGACTTTGAATATGTATGGCCTCACCTGGTGAGTGATGTGGGTGTCAAGAGTCATCCATCCATTTACTACCTCTTTGAAATGGAACCAATGCTGCTTGCATCACATTTTTGTAAGTTGTAACTAACATCTTGTGAAGGTTCCGTCTAACAGTGGCAAAATCTCAAGTTTTTACTTCCTGTTAGGCTGGTACGGCAACACATCGAAATATGGGCACGGTGGCAACCGGGACACTGCCGTTATTGACGTGTTGCCGCGTGACTCTTTCACAATGAGTGTGAAAGGGGCTTTAATCAGGCAAACAAAATCAATTCAGCTGCAAATGCTGTTGTCGCTAGCCACAATTTAGTGAAATTGACTGAAAACACTTGCATTGCCGGTCTAAACTTTAACTTGACATTTTCACTATTTAAGCCGCATAACTTACACTGAGGGTTAATGTTATGTCGAAAACAAAACATACTACGCCAAGTCAGCCGCGTTTTCTTATGCGGTTAGCCTCCGAGGCCAGGAACGGAATCACCCTCTGTATATTTAATACTTTAAAACATACTTAATATATTGCCCATAAAGTTAATAGAAGGCGCTACAGCCGTAGATTCTGTCTAATGTGATTACTGGCTAAGGGAAATCGGATGCTCTGGAATGGATTGTGTCCCACCTCAGAGGAGTCAATGTGCTGCAAAATGCACACGCATGAATCCAGTTATCTTTGTTGGGGTGTAATGTCAATAGCGTTAAAATGTCGGCAAAATGCATTTTTTTCCACTTGAGCGAATGACACTACAGTCAATACAGTCATATTGAGATGACTACAAGATGCATTTGAAATGCAAATTATGGAAATGTGGCTGGCCTGAAACACGTGTAATTATAAACGCGGGACTCTTCCATTACCATCAGAAGAAGGACTGGAATTTCATGATTCTGTTTTACATGTTTTTTGGAATACAAATGATTGTGTGATCATAAGTTTCCACTGGCGATATTGTGAAATTGTAAAACCACTTAAGATGCATGTCTCATCAGACATTTCATTTCATTTTTCATTTCACATCTCTACCCCGCTGCTACCCCACAATTTCCATCCTCTGCCATTCATCTCTGTGGAGCCTGCTGAGCTATTACGAGCCTATTTTTATCCCGTCCCTTCCCTCTTGTTGTTCCAGGCGTGTCGTGCTGGTTGTTGCCTCTCATCCCAGGTGACGATGACACCTTCACAGGGTTTGCCGTTTGCTCCCCATACCATCTTTTCACGCCTCTCATCTGTGAGTGTGTTTTTTTTTCCAGGGCCTCCTTCTCAACACTACTAGCATAGCAACAGAGTTAATTCCCCTGCTGTGGAATTCATGACTAGGTCAGTAGTTCTCAAACTGTTTACACCTAGAATTGCCTCAAAAAAATATTGATCTCTCCAAGTACCACCATAATGACCCAAATTATAATACAGTAGTGGTTTGTTTTTCAAAAACGAAACAGTGGTTTTATGAGTAAAATGTAAACTTAATATTATTGTCAGCATACTCTTACACCAGGCACAGTTTGACCATTAAGTCTACGCTTCAATATTAGTAAAATTTAAAAATATATATATATATTTAAATATCGATTCAATGAAAAGTTATTGCTCATGAAAGTTCAATACAAATTGTAACAAAGCACAAATGTTTGGTTACTGTACTTCATACAACTGAATTGTACTTAAAAAAAAAAAAAAGATCATTAGCCTAACAACATAACTGACCAATTTATTATCTTAGTGTCAGAACTTAAGTGTCAAAATGTCAACCAAAAAATACCAATGTATGGTAATTGTTCATATTTCCAGGTTGCCCCTGAACAGTATATATAGAGTGTATCTCTATATATAGGTTATTCTTGAATATTTTGTCACTGACAACACTTCAGAACATTTTAACAGTAATAGAATGAAAACGAATGTCAACGTCAATAGTTCATTTGCAAGTCGATTTACATTGTAGGCCCATAAATGTTCTACTTGTGGCCTGAAAATTTCAAGTTAGGGGCCACTCTGCTGTGAGTCCAAAATGTTTAAAAATTGTGGTTCAGGTCATGGCAATCGACAACGATCGACTCAAGGCAACAGGACAATTTCTGTTTGTTGAATTTGTTGGGTTTTTTTTTTTTTCCATAGAAGTGTACCACATATGGAAAAGGGGAAAGATGTGATGATATGAATAGAACAAATTTCTGAACTAAATAGAATGAAATTGACATGCTTTCTTTCTTTGTTTTTTGTTTTACATGCAAAACAACTAGCTACGTAAAAGTCATATTTTCTGGGTCTTAAAAACACAGACAGAATTAAGATGATAAGTAGGAAATAGCTACTGAAATTCATCACGTTACATCATGAGCCGGTACTGTTTCTGAGAGGGTCACGTGTCAGCACTCACCGCAACTTGCCTCATTGTCCCCCATTCAAAAAGGCCTCATGTCAAACCCTGTAACTGCGACAAAAGAATCAATCTGCACTGTAGAATATGAGCAGTCAAATAATTGTTTAAAATGACCACTAGATTCTCCAAATGTAGTGTTCCAACATGGGTGGGAGGTGCTCAAATTTGGAATCATACCGAGATCAGCTGAGTAGACAGCGGCCATGTCACCGCTGCTTCTTTGGTCGTCTCCTTGCTGCACTAATTTATTGACGAAAGCAAACAAATGTCGACATGGGATGTCAATGTGTGCTGAATCGCATCCTGTCATCTAAATTTGACACAATCCAAACACAGACGGACTAATAATCTAGGAATGATCTCATTATTCTGTTTTGTATTGTGAGAATAACACACAGCAGGAGTGGGGGTTGGGGGTGGGTGAAAATTCTCCAGGGTAAGACATCATCATAAATGGGCTTGACAGATGTCTGTCTGTGCTACTTAGGCAGGCTAAATTCTCATCATTCCCAACAACGCACAGATGCGCCCTCAGGTAGATGCGGAATGAGCGTGAACCTAAGAATTGTCAAAACAAACAAACCAAAAAAAATTTACTCTCAAAATTGATCAACATGAGTGTCTTGACCACTTCCCACTATGACAAAAAAAAAAAAAAAAAAAAAAAAAAAAAAACTTTTGACTTGAATTACATCTCAATGAAGGTGTGCAAGTGTATGGAGGCATCTCATTTCCAAGATAGTCCAATGGCCCATCAGCGGAACAATTTGGGATTCAACCAAGAATGTTCTGAGAAAAAAAAAAGTGCCTCAAACATCAACAGCACAAACAAATATTGAAGCAAAACTCGTGAGATCATTTAAAGCAAGGGTGGGCAAGTTTTTGTGCTCGGGTCAAATGGATATTTCCGGTTTTAGGGGTATACGGTTACTGCGTTGCTGTTCACTGTACTATTATTTTCAATGTAGACACGTATTAATTTACGTGCTAATGTGCTGTTCGTAGCAGGTTCCTCTCCGCTTTAATGTGGTCAATGTTAAATGAGCTGTCACTTGCATCGCGCTTTTCTACCTCGGTTACTTAAAACACTTCACATGGTTCCCTAGTTCACCTACTGATTGATGATGGAGAAACTGGGGGTTTAGTGCCTTGCTCAAGGACGCTTCGACATGGTCGCAATGGCCTCCCCACCCAGGTTCCAGCCAGAACCCTGTGAAAACTGGACGATACGCCAAAACACTTTTTTAGGTGTTTGGCGATGCAAAATTAGCTTAGCAAATAGCATTCTCTCTCTCACTCTCTCTTTCTCCCTCCCCTTTAATGATATTGGTGCTTCATTATTAGAAGTGTATCTACTACATTGTTCAGCCCGAGGATGCAGTCTGCAACATACACACCAAACATGGCAAACAACAGTGCTATTTTATGGCTCAACTTCTAAAGAGGACTGCAAATAAATCTGTCGTTTCCCTTCCTCTTGAATACACGAGGGGGTGATAACCGAGGCATAGGAACACACTGTTCACTTATCCACCCAAATAGATGCAATATTAATCAAGAATTTCCTTTGTGGATGACTCATTGCTGTTTCTTCACAGAAGGATCTTGACACTTTTGTTCCCAGGAATGCTTGAATGATACACGGTGAGCGGCAGCAGAGAGTCGGGACATTCTAAAATGCCATTGTAAAGACCACTTTGTTTCCCCCAAAACATTGGGACTTCATTTTCCAACAACAACCACCGGTTCTTTCACACTTTTGAACCCCACCCCCCCCCAAAAAAATTCCGGATCTGCTTGATTACATATGAGTTTCCATGAAAGCGGGGATGCATTTCCAACCGCCTTTTTACACTGATCCACATTTGTTTCACCCTCCCTCTAATCAACCCACAGGCCATTCATGAGATTTATCTCTCCTAACAACTGGCTGACGTGGGGAGGAGAGTGAAGCCTGAATCACAGAAGGAGAAAGGGGGGCATGGCCAAACCTGACCTCTGGATCTTTGCTCTTGGACATAATCCCACAACGGATTGTTTTGCATAAAAGTGAGATCCAAAACAAACAGACGTGTTTCCTGTGGATTCTCTTTGCGCAATGAACATCATTTGAAGATAAAATTTGGCTTCACACAATCAGGGTTTTCAACAGCTTTAAACAAGTCCATACACTTACCAGCCACGCCAAATTGGAACCTGGCTGTTTTGTACAAGTTCCGGTGCCCACAGACCGCAGTGATTATTTTGTCCTTCACTGTTTGCATGTTTTACCTGCCGTGTATGTGCCGTGCTAAGTACATTGTCACGTTCGGTATGACGACCCTATATCTCATATCATTGTTTTGGAAAAGTTTAGCAGATACTAACATTTCATCTTGTCTTCCTCGGAGTTGAAATCGATTTAATGTTTATTTTTTTCAGACAGTGGTCTTTTTCTTTTTTTCGAGTGAAGAGAAAAGCTTTTACCCCGTAGCTCCAACGAAGGCTGAAGTGACAGTCGAAACTGTCACCTAGGTAAGAGTTTTTCTCTTCACACACAAAAAGAAAAAGACCACTGTCAGAAAAAAACAAACATTAAAGCTATTACAACTCCGAGGAAGACAAGATGAACATCATCGCGCTTATACATGCCGGCATCCTTGCACTCCCAATGCATTTTTTCTACGTCAAATATCCATTTGTTTTTAATGGTAAAGTAAGATGAGTTGGAAATTACCTTCTTTTGAGATCATAGTTAGAGGTGTACTCAGGTTTTAAACTATTAATACGATTAAAATACGGGACGACTAAAATACTCACTAAATTTCGCTATTCGCGTCCGGACTTGGTTACTGACCCCAGTGAAAAGCGAGGGGGTTCACTGCACTGCACAGCCATTTAAAGTAACTTCATAACATCAACAATAATTGAGAACAACTGGAAATGCACCCAATTTCGTACACCGATGGAAAATGTTAAATGTACTCCAAAGTAGGTTTCACTCTACCGTTGTCGCCGTGAACCGAAAGTGAAGACATCTGTGAGAAGTGAGCCACATCTGTTTCGACACAGCACAAAGGAAGGCAGCTCGAGCTACACATTACAGTGTCACTCTATTACCCCTGCTAGCTTCTCGTACGACAAAACCAGCCACTTAAATATACTTTCATTCTTATGACTACACGCCACGTCGAGTATTTTTGTTTAAGAGTTTTCCACTACGTGCGGCAAAATGTCGAATAGAGTCCTCTGAATGTGAATACAAGCCGTGCCAGTGATAATTACTAGCTTGTGTTAGCATAGCTTGGAGCCGAATTGGGGACATTAAGTTTTGTGTACTGCGGTAATGTTCTTAACAATGTAATAAATTTGAATTATTCTGTATTTATTTTATCCCCCTGTCATGTTGGAATTGGTTTATTCAGAGATGTTTATCTAAAAATAGCATTTTTTTTTCGCTAATCGGCGTTATGTGCGGATGTTACGACGTAGTAAGCGGAGCTAGCCTATTACACAGCGATCGCTCGATGTCAGCTCCCGAGTATCGCTGTGTGAAGACAACACCGATAAGACTATGTATCTTTATAAACACGAAACATCCGCGCCCTCGAAAAAAAATGTATTGCCTAAAAGCAGGCCGACCACAAACAAGCCGGCGTAACTCGATGTAAATAACATGCGCACCTAGGAGAGGCTGCCTAGGACGCATCTTGAGACCAGGCAGCTGCCGATGTGTCGCCTGCGCTTTCAGGCACATTCTCGCATTCGACTCACCCTTTCGTCGCCTTTGCTTCGTCCCAGTCCGAACTCCCAACAAGCGGGCAGATGTCGAGCCGCGACCGACGTCAAATCGACGAAAATGGGTGATTCTATCCAACTTAGTCGCCGCTACTTGTGTTCTCTACTTCCTGATTGAGAGGGGCCATTTTGAATAGCGAAAAAATATTTCCGTCTGTGACGTCACGATCTATCTACAACAGCCCGGGGAAAAGTCAAATAATGTACAAATAATTAAACAAAAAATTGTTGATATAGATAGTTACATAGAGATAGAGAGAGAGGCTTTTTTTAAATCACGCAATTTTAAACATGAACAAAAATAAAAAACAAGGGAGGAAAGTTTTAAACGAAACAATGAGAGCACCTTGGGGTTGGGCAATCGATTAAAACTAAAAGGAAAAAGGTGTGCTTTAAAAGGCAAGTAATTTTGGCTTTATTTCACCGTCATCAGACAAGTGGTTCGTTCCTTACACTTGCGTGACAGTGAATTACATTATCCACCCATTTTATTGACAGCTAGTCTGTCCCATTTGACGTCACCAGTTGCAGGGCATATCAACAGATAAACTAGACAAACAATCGTTCAGTCACATTTATGGTCAATTTTGTTCATGTTGGAATGTGGGAGGAAAAGCAGAGGGAGAACCTGCAAACTTCACAAGAGAAGGCCAGAGAAGATATTCAAACTGTGAGGCAGATGCACGAAACATTAACCACAACCACACCATGCTGCCTTAATATATTGTCTAATCAAATCAGAGTCTTCTGTACTAAATATTGCCAAACACATGGTGCCTATTTCTACAATGCAAAACAGTAATTTATCCTTATGTTGTAAATCTTTGACCCGAGGTAGGTGCTTCCAACCTGGAAATATTTTGTCAAGTGTGCCTTGCCTCACCTGTCCAACTCTACAAAAGAAAAGAATGGTAGAAAACTGAAGATTGTGATGCATTACTTGTTGACAACAGATATGGATCAGCCGATTGCCATGCAATATGATGACTCATTTCTGATTTCATTACAGAAACTCTAAAAATGTATCCATCATAAATATGGATACATTTTTCGACAAAAGGGATTTACTTTTTTTTTTAAAGGAAGCCCTTCTTTCCTTTTCACATGACCTGTAATGTGTTTGTTTGATTTCTATTATTTCTGTGGAAGTAAATTAAAATAACGCTGAGAAGAAAATGGCAAAATAAATAAATCATTTATCCATTTTCAACATTGCTTATCCAGAACAGGCTCGCGGGGAATTGCTGGAGCCTATCCCAGCTGACTATGGGCGGAAGGCAAACTACACCCTGAACTGATTGCCAGTCAGTCTCAGGGCACATTTAGAAACAAACAATCATTCACACCCACATGCACACCGTCACTGAGCAGGAACCGATCACACGCTGCTCTCACACAAGTCCGGCAAGTGTGCCAGCGTACCACTACACCATTAGTGATAAATAAAACGAATCCCAGAAAGGGGGAAAAAATGTTTTAATATAGTCATTGTCATTTACGTTTTAAGTGGAAAATGGAAAATCTGATTTATTTATTTTTTTGGGTGGAAAAAAATAGAGATGTTATTTTAAGGTCATATTGCCAAGCCTTAATTAATGTTTAGGGCAAATCACCCAAATCTGAAACAACACCCTATTCATAGTGACTGATTATATCAAATAAAGATGCACTTCAGCATGTCCCGATTTGGCATCCATCGGTCCATCCCACATTATTGAACAGTGCTGGAAGAGCTCCAGTTGTTTCCAGCAAACACACACGCACATGCACGCACGCACGCACACACGCACATACACACACACTATACTGGTTTCCTGGTAGCCCCCCCTTTTCTCAGAGAAAAGAGCCTGGTGGGAAGCACACCCACAAACAAATTATGAGTGTTTGTGCTTAAACAAAGGACTAATGTTCTTTGTCATTATTGTTGCTGTCGATTCAAAATGACATCATCATTCTGACTGTATGAGGGTGCTTAGCACAGGTAGTCAATTATTCCCTACTGAAAATATTGTTTCTTCTGCAAGGTTTCTATTATTTCTGATGGCTTAAGCATTTTTTAAAACTACATGCTATTTTAGCAAAACTCTTGACACAAAGAAGAAAACCTTTCGCCAAACTGGCAACAACATCGTAGTCCTCTTGCAAAAGCAAATAAGTCTTGCTTAACTTTTCAAACCCTCATAAAAAAATGTTACTTTTGTATCAAACAATGAACACGAGTATCATATTAGTAAGAGCACGATGCGCCAACTAGAAGCTGATGGGAAAAAAAAAAAAAAACATCTGGCTTTTGCTTTCTCTGTGCACAAGGTAGGCGATGTCAGTTTGAGCTCAGACTTTTGGTCTTGACCTGTAAACACACGGGGATCCAAATTTCAAGTATTTTTATTCACGGGGTTTACTGGAAAGTTTAAAACATCCAAAGAAACACAAAACTGTGTTTTTCCACGTCAAAACACACCCAACAAGAAAGTCACATCAATTTCACAGAGTCTTCGACCACAGCTTTCTCTTTCTCTTTCTGCTCCCTCCATTGTACTCCATACCGGCTTATTTCTAGTCCCAGCCAGATTGCAAAGTGAACTAATGATCTAAAATAGTTCGATCCCATGACAGCCTGGTCAGACAGTTGGTAGAATATTGTAAATAATAGCCATAAATCTGTATCAGCTTTGCCACAAGTGTTTGGATCATTTAGAAATTGGGTGTAAAGCAGTGAGTTGAATGTTCCAAATGACAAACTCAGGACAAAGCAGTGTTTGTGTTTTTAATTGTAAAAACCGTGAGTGGTTTTGTAAGAAGATAATAGTTCTGGAAATTGTGCACCGGGAAACTGACACGTTTTAATGATGGAATCACAAAAAAAAAAAAAAAAAAAAAAAAGACAATATCAAGTCTAGGGTCCACAAATTCACCGTTTTCTCATGACGTTTGCTACCATCTAGTGTTGCTTTTGAGTACTGACGCGCCCCATTCGCTTCCTTCTCCCCTTTAATCGAACTTAACTGAAAAAGGAGACTTCTCCTTGGCAAGGTCATTTACATGCTAGTCATTAGTTATAATGTGTTGCGAATGTTAGCATCTGCTCAATCCAATTCATTTCTGTAAGCAAATGATATGGGAGCACAGTGGCTGGTGGTTAGCATGTCTTGGAGAGCCACTAGACATTTATTATAAGTCATTTGATCTGGTTTATTCTATTTTTGATCATCATATTAATCCTTTCAGGGACAGCGGCCACTACAGTGGACGGCTTATCATTTTATCAGGTTATCATTGTTGGTGCATGAAAGGGTGAACCATTTTGCATGTGTCCCTGAAATTACTGAAAAGAAAAATAAAAAGCCCAAAAAAAAATGTGAGGACTTTGAGTGTGATTATAACTTTGGATGACGACAGTATATAGTCTGCCTTTTTGCTGAAACAACTTATGCAAATCTCTGACCTGATCAAAATTGCAAGTTTTGTTCCCCAAAGCCTCTTTGTGTGTGTGTTTTTTTTTTCTCTCCAGCAAAGGCCAAGCCAGCCTGAAGTTTCATTAATCCACACTGAGAGCAGCCACGCGGTAAGCGCCTACACGGCTTTAACTTATTTTAATACTTTGCGTTGTGTTTGTTCTATAAATACACACAGATGGATCGGCATTGTTGTCAAATTGGTCAACTTTGGTTGTTCCATCGACCTTGCACAGTTTATTTCCACACCTCTGGGAGTCAGGGCCGCGTGGCTTTTTGAACTCAAAGCGATGGAGACGTTTGTTTTGTTGTTTTCCTTTACCGCCCTGGGCATTCTGTACTGCATGAACACGATTCCTGCGCTCCAAGAGTAAGTCGTGACCTTCATTGATTTTCTGCCTGTGATTGGCACAAGGATTTTTTTCCCCCCCTCTCCATGGTTGAACAATCACTGGTTAAGGTTACTGTTTTGGAATGTTCTTGCCAATATTTACTGTTGGGATCTCTGTAGTCCAAAGCCACAAGAAGTGGTCCAATTTGGGTTTCAGGCTTCAAAAGTCTGTCAACATTTCAAACCTTCATCATGACTGCAACTAATATCCCCGTTGGTGTGGTGTGTTTTGGTGTGAAATTTATTGTGACATAAGAAAGCGTCTGGCTGCTCATTACAACTCCAACGATACTATAATTACTTTCACTAATACATTTTTTTACTGCTCGGATGGGAATTTTAGCTGGGTTCATTTTATAATGGACTGAAACTATCTAAACAAATGTTGCTTCCCTGAATAGATTAAGTTTATTGAACCCAAGTAAATGAAGTTGGACCTAACCCGAGTAATTGCGTTAATTAACCAGACTAAATTACATTGACCCAAACCAAGCACATTAAGAGACACCAATTGAATTGACTCACGCTTAAGGAAAATCAACGATGTGGAAATTCTTTCCATTATTTTTTTTAATTAATTGAAAGAGCAACATTTTCAGTGTAGCATCGAATCCCTAAGTATTCATCAAAAACGAGACAGTGGTCTTGTTCCGAAAAAGTATATTGACTAATATTATTGTAAGGCGCTGTAAAATTATGTGCTGTTTGAAGACGCTACATGAAGGAAAAATGTGGACCTAATTTTTTTTAAACCGCTCTGAAAGATTAAAACCAAATTTATCGTACGAAAAAGTTAAATACAGTGGCACCACACTTAAGCAGTGATTCTTGTGTGTACCATTTGAGCACAGATATATGAGTGCATAAAATTGTCTGTTTCCTGCCATATTTGTAATATTGTACCGGAAAGCCAGTTCAGGTAGCGATGTAGTTAGCCATTGCTCGCTCGGTTTCCTCTTCCAATCCCTCAGTTGATTAAGCCCTTTATAAATCCAAAGTCTGCTTTACCACGCAGCACACACAGTCAAACTGAACTGTAGCAGCGTGTAGAAGGCAGCCATCAAAGGATGGCGGCTGCAGAATTTAACGAGGTAGAGACGCTGTGGTGGATGAGAGTGCGCGAGAAGGGTCAACTCTATGAATCGGATGGTTGTATGATGATAGAGTGCTTATATAACGGTAAAACTTACTTTCTCCTTTAACACGTTCCCGTTCTCACTCAACATTCCAACGCTCATTATAAACCTCCGGTATTTCTTGCTTTCGTCAAATATTGTATTGAGCGGCCAGAATTGAGTCACATATTCTGCTTTCCTACATTGCAACTTAACTTGGAGTTAAATCTTTAGCTGTTGTGTAAGGCAGAGCGCAACTGCAGTGGACCCTGGTTGTTCACGTTACAACAAGCAAAAATCCATGTATAATTGTTGGCCATTATAAATGCACTGCAAAAATATACATTAAAAAAATATATTTATTGTTTTTAATGACCTGGTTTTTCATGGAGATTTTCCCCCCATTTTTTTTTTTTTTTTTTGGGTGTGGGGGTGTTAAAAAACTAAATTTAAAATAGGTGTCACTTGTACGCAGATTTTCACAGCACACGTGCCGGCCCGGTTCTTATCACGTGCAAATTGCGGGCCCCCCCTGTATGGAATTGTAATGCATAAATATTTGTGTTTCTACAGACCATATGTGATCCTGGTGATTGGCATTGCCGTACTGGTTCTGGTCTTCATTTTCTACCTCGTCATCACTCGCGGTAACCCGCCCAGAGACGCCCTCTTCTTTGGTAATCTTATTTCTTGTTTTACTTACAACTGTGTGTGACTGCAGAAGTTAATTCAATCCTCCGCAATGAGTTTGGGCCAAGCTCCGATGCCTGCAAAAAAAAAAAAAAAAAAAGCATTTCCAACGTTCATAACTTTGTGTGAAAACAACTAATTGCATTCTGTGTGATTTCACCTGATACGCTGAAAGCTGCTTACGCTGGGCTGGCTCTGGCAGCTTAGCGTGACCGTTCTGTGACACGGCTGACCCCAAACTCTTGGGGAATTCACAACCCATACACAACGATGACGATAATGACAGTCAATGGGAGGCTGCACATAGATCAACGTCCGGTCACACTCACAGTCGGACCTGAGGAAAAATAGGAGGGCCATGTTTGATTTTTAAAATGGACAGATGGACCAGCTCATAATTAGTTGTCAATATTTAGGTTTTTTAAAAATATAATCAATTAAGTGATTATCTAATCAAATCAATACAAACGCACAAAAAAGGTCAACATTTGAAAATATACCACCACCAATTGCACCGTCGGACTATTCATTCCAATGGTGTTTAATGAGCTTTAAATCAGGGTTAACAAACTATTGCACACCAAAATTATTTGAATTGTGCCTTTATTGACTATTGGAGAGACTTCTGAAACTATAGACAAGGGCCAAAAATGATGTCCGTGTTGTGTCGGACGGAGTTTTCCAATAATGGAGGCAAAGCCGAGACAGATTTTCGGTAGTGATAGGGATCCATAATCCCCATATCGGAACTCTCTGATTGCCAGAGATAAACTGGTTTGCCATAAGGATTACGGGGATGCTTGTACACCCCAACGATGATATGCGTGTTTTTGTCTTGCAAGCTTAACTTGTGTGTATCCCGAGGAGGATGTTTCCGTGTGTCAGATCTAAAAGCAGCAGGCCCACCGCATACTCCCTCGGACTGAGAAATCACTCATGGAGATGCTGTCACTGTTTTAAACATATACGGGAACCGTAGGCCTATTCGGTTTATAAATTATTTATAAATCCTTTCGAAAAGTTACTATCATCTGGAAAGTGATTAAGTGGTTCACTTTTTCCACATTCTTATGTTATAGACTTACAGTATTTCAACAGACTCAAAAGTTTTTTCCGCATCACTTCAGAAGGCCAATGTGATTTTTTTACCCCCTGATTAATTATTCAATGAATCATTTTTTGTTGTTTGATTGTCAATACGTTATAATTATTGTTAGAACATAATTATTGTTGTAATAATTTGTTCCCTGAGGAATAAGGCGGTAACTAGAGGTACAACAATTCATCTATTGACAACCAATGGATTATCAAATTAATCTACAACTATTTTGATAATCAATTAGAGATATTTTAATTGACACTTTTCCAAACTTTTCATAATTTTCAGGGTCTGAACAGTAAGATCTCTTTAGTGAGAGGACACGTTATGATGCTCAATGATTTGGCCAATGGGCATCATATAATTGTAAAATTAAATTGGGCCTAAAACTGAAACTTGCAGTACACCACAGGCAAGGGTCGAAGTGTTTGAGCAGTTGTTGCCTGTGGTGACTGCCGATGCAAAGAAGAGTAAAATCAACTTAGTGCAGTCTCTCTGATCCCCTGCAAGCGTTTAAGCCGATCAATTAAAATAGGGTGCCGAATACCGTACTTTCCGGATGCACTGCACATAATGTGTAGTACATGACCTGATGACTGATGACACGTCATTATCTAGCAAAAAACCTCGATTCAAACTTTTTGAGAACGGTGCTTATTAATATTTCATCAATTGCCAGTCGTTCCTGATTTGTTCCTCGCTCTTTCACGAGTAGCGGTGCACACTTTTTGTGGAACACGTAAAGTGGGGAAAGTGCAGCCCATTTGTCATGTTGTGGCGTGTTGGGAAATTGCTTTCACGTAGAAGGAGGCATTGCGCATATTCTAGGCCATCGGATGAAATTGACGGTTTGCTCTTATTCTGGGGAAGAAAAAAATAAAAATAAAAGAATCTGCTTATAAAAGATTATTTCTTGGCCTTTCTTTCAACTTACTCCATAAGAGACGAAAGAAGAACCCCGTGGCCTTTCAATTGAGGCAAGCTCTTTAGAATGTTTTGTTTATCGCGTTCAGGATGCAAACACGCCTCCAGCCCCTTCTGAGCTCTCAAGGCTAAATTTCTAATAAACAGTTTTGTATAAAGCAATCAGCCTCTCAAGGATGGTGACTAGCTGCAAGGATCGCACCTCTTACAAAACTCAAGTTCAATTTTGATTGTCCAAACACAAAATGAAATGCCTTTTACTCTTTCCGGGAGAGCGGTTACTACAGTGGACAGCTTATGTTATCAGGTTATCATCATTGGTGCAGTCAGGGGTTAAAAAAAGAGGTCAAGTCAAATATTTTCTGTACGACAACAACACATCGGACCGGTGGTTAGCACGTCTGCCTCACAGCTCTGGGTTCAAAATCAGCTCAGCCCTTTATCCCGTGTCGAGTTTTTGTTGGTCTCTCTGTTCTTGCGTGGGTTTTTCTGCTTGACCTCCGGCTACCTCCCAGATTAATGGTTTGTGAATTTGGAAGGAAGTCAGTCTGGTATGACAAAGTATGTGTGGGGAATGTTTTTACCTTTCTCATCTTTGTGTCCTTTTGCAGTTTTTGCAGAATTTTCCTTCACGTGCATTATTGACTTGACCAGTGCCTTGGAGTATGATGGCTTCATCTCCGGCTTTATGGAGTTCTATCGAAAGACAGTAGGTTTCACTGGTGCTTGAAATAAACAAAACAAAAACAATGAATACAGCCAATATTATGTGCATGTGTTCGTTTCAGGGTGAGCCTTACCTGGGCACGGCCTACGCCATTATGATGTGTTACTGGGACGGTATAGCTCATTTTATCATGTACCTCGTCATGATAGGCAAGATCATGAACAGGTAGGTGTCACGTAAGAGTGGAGATGGCAAAACTTTTCCAATTGTGTTCTGTTCTTTCAGATTCTAAAAATGTTTGAAACATTGAAGGCTCCATTCTGTGTGTCTACAACTGTTCTTGGTTCAAATAGTAATCTTGCATACTGAACCTCCCCCTGGCTAGCTGCACCTTCATTCAATTCACCGAAATCGTGTTACACCACCTGCGCCAAAACTTAGACCTGCTTGCAGGTGGTCTAACGTCTAGTCTATTTTCTGTCACCAAATAGTCAGTTGTGCCGGGCGTGGAGTAGGGGTGTGTGTGTGTGTTGGGGTTAAAAAAATGCCCTCAGTTCATCAGACCACCTACCAAATTCCCAAACACGGTAAATGATATCGGCACAAAAATGAAGATGTACCAGTTTTTATGCCAAAGCACGTGTGCCTCTGTAGGAAAATAGAGGCAAAGATTCTGCGGCATTTTTTTTTGGTAGTGTGCCCGGAGAAATTTAAAATTCGTGCCCTTGGCTCAACACAGGTTTGGAAACACTGCAATAAAATATTGCATGTGCAGTCATTTGAGGTTTCTCGACGGGGATCTCAGACTATGGAACTGATGAATTCACTTGACATCATTTCCAACTGATTTTAAACGCCACACAACAGATTGTGTTCAATTTGAGAGGTTCCCCTTTACAGTGTGTAGTTCATGCTTCGTTGTCATGGAATGTCCTGTGAGTGGCATCACATTTATATGTGGTCTCAGAAAAGGCTACCGCACACTGGGCCTGTTCTGGGCCGGCTCCCTGTGCGCCAACATGAGCGTGTTCATCACCGGCATCGTGACAGGTGAGCCTCAGCCTGCGCTCCCTTAATGACACATCTTTGGTCTGGCTCAACATCGCCGCCCGTCATGCACCATCAGCATCTTTGTTACCTTTCGGCAGGGAAATACGGCACCGAGATCCGTCCGGCCTTCTGGCTAAACTTCCTCTTCCTGGCGATGCCTGCGTGGGGAGCAGTCACGCTGTTCGCTCGGCCCAAGGACAGGCCACTGATTGGTGGATATAATGTGAGTGAGGGGTAGCGATGGCTGCTGAGAACCGTCATCCGTTGTGATGCTGCGCCGGTGTCCCTCAACCCGCAGGCTCAGCAGGCTCAGAGCATGAAGCTCATCTGGCGTCCGCTGGATCTGATGCTGGTGCTTCTCCTGCTCGCCGCCATGGTCTTCACGGTCCTGCGAGGCCTGGTGAGAGGGGGCAAAACTATACTTCCATTCGAAATACAGACACTTGACTTGTGGAAAGACTCTCGTAAATACAGTATTGATTCAACTCCAGTGCTGAAGTAAAAGTAAATACTCTGAAAGTGACTCAAGTACAGCAGTAAAAAAAATATGAATTAAGAAAACACCTTACATTTTTTATGAAATAAAATGGGATTAAAAAAAAAAAGTAATTTGCCAAAACTCATTCAATTCTGTTGTGTTATTGTCATAAATGTTCCCTGGTTCCATTTCAGTGTATTTAACTGGTAGCCCTTCACATTCATTAGTTGCCAAGAATTAGGTCTCACTTTCAAAAAGGCCAGCGATACCTACTCTGTTGTATTTAGTATTTATTGTTGTCCCCTTCCACTATAGGTGGCGCTGGACTCCCCACTGGGAGCATGTTCCTTCTATGTCAAATATTACGAGCCCTACTTGCGGGATCCGGTGGGCTACCCCAGAGTGATGGTGAGTTCTCATGGCTAAACTAGGCTGGGGAACTTTATTTGACATTCCTTGGTGGCTTAATTATTTGCCCATCGCAATTCCTGTGTGGATTTTTTTTTAATATTCTCCTCATGCTTGCGTGGGTGTTCTCCAGGTACATTTCAAAACATACATGTGAATTTCATCAGAGAGCAGTGGGAATGGTTGTCTATTTGTGCTTTGCAATTGACCGTCGACCAGGTGCACCTCTCGACCAGTCAGTTGCGATCTAGATCTGATGACGCGATTTAAGACAAGCGCTGTCTTCTTTCGAAAGCAACCTCATTAGAACTCTATTTTATCTCACCTGTTTCAAGACACCCTTGCTTTTCCCGGTTTAGACTCTGATGTCTGCTGCGAATAGTGAAAAAAGGTGGAAACAAAACCTGACGAGGAAGACAAAAAAGGCACACGAGGAAACAAAAGCAGAATCATGACAATGTTTCTCCTACTAAAAACAAGAGTTTTTTTTTCTTGAAGCTAGAACAGATTAATGTAATAATTTGTAATCATTTTCTCTTCTGTTTTTCCAGTGTCCACACCATAGAGTATAAAAGCGCACTTGTGTATTCTCCATAATGTACCTTTATCGGTTTTCTGCTCCACTGATTAAAGAGATTGTTTTTATCATTACGGATACAATGCATGCATCTGTGTATGCGCCGCGTCTTTGTTTTGTTTCACAAAGATAAGCCTTTATTTACGCAAACCCTCTCCCCTTTTGATTTCCTCCCAGTGACCCGTTGTGCTCGTGGATTGCGTGTGCGAATGTGTCAAAAGGTTATCCAAATAGGTTGTCCTCACACAATTGCGAGTCATTGATCAGACGCAGCATGCGCATGCGGAGAGCTTGATAAGCCAATCCTTCACACAAAGAACGCCCCCCCCCCTCCTCCCCACCCCCCCGTCCGAGGGGCAAGGTAAGAAGTGCGTGGGGCATAAGAACGCACACAAATGCTGCTCAAAAGGAGTCACACACAAGCCGTGACAAACCAAACATAAAAAATAATTATGTGCATATTTACCCAAAGCACATTCACTGTCTACAAAGACAGATGGATGAACAAAACTAGCATTGACATTGCGATAGCTGTAAACATTTAAACTATGAACACAAACAGTAACAACCTCTGTCGGCTGCATTTAAAAGGTCTCATTTGTTTCATCAAAATTGCAACTAGTATGGCTCTATGTATTATGCTGCCCCCTGGTGGCCCAGACGCACAGACCAGAAGGAGTAGCGCAAAAACAGCATGCGATCATGACAGATTGTTTAATTCTTTACATTCGATTTATTTACTCAGTTTTATACAGTGCAGAACTGTGTATTGATATTTTTGTGACTAAAAACATGCTACGAATATTTAAGTCTGTGTTTTAGAGCTGGAACAAATTAAAGGGATTTCCATTCATTTCATTTGGGCTGGTTGATTTGAGATACAAATGCTTTGAGTTAGGAGCTTCATACACCCTTGATTAACGGTACAGGTAACAGTTACATTCTTAACTGTCATGTAATTGTAAAGAGAAGTTAATTACGGTGCCATAAAACTACTCACCAAAATATTTATTATTTATATTATATTTATAATATATATAATATATTTATACTTATTTATATAATAAACCTCAAATAAGGTAAAAGTACTCACCCTTTGGAGGTGGCTGACAGATACATAATGGAGGGGTTTGCACAGCTGCTTTTTGAAATGTATTGTACAAACTCATATTTCTGAAAAGAAAGAATAGAAATTATAAGCATATCGCTGACAAATTGAAATGGTTGCTTTTTTTCCCCCTTTTTTTGGTGTATCCAAACGTTTTCATCATAGTGCCACACAGAAGAAAATAAGGTTGCTAGCGCCACTTACATTCTTCAACTTGAACTGAAACTCATGCTTTTCAGGCTATCCATTTTTTAATTTTTTAATTTTTTTTTTTATAGAAAGCATTGAGGTTTGTGTCAATTGTCATTTTTTTGTACATTTTGTGGCCTACTGAAAAATGGACAGTGGCCTGCAAATGGTGCCTGGGCCATAGTTTGGAAACACCTGGCTTAGGCAGTACCCGTTTGCTTTTAACAGATGCTGCACATGTTCTTCTATGGACTACCGCTGCTGGCAGCGTTTGTTTACGGTCTCTTTAAGCCAGGCTGCACGTGGATGCCTGACTGGAGTGTTTTCTTTTCGGGAGCAATGATCCAGGTACAGGTACCGCAAGCTCAATAAGGTCACACTGAAGAGGTGAACTCAACTCAACCGTCTGCTGTTTTTTTTTTTTTTTTCACAGTGTCAGTGGGCTCACATTGGGGGCTCCCTCCATCCTCACACAAAAACCCCATTTCGCATTCAGAGCGATGTATTCTGGCCTGTGCTGGCGGCCAATTTGCTCTATGCCGTCACTCCTCTTCTGGTAGTTTTGCGTGTGCGCAGTAACCCCTATTTTTTCCTGAAGGTCGCCCCCTTCCCTGGGCAAACCGGCCTGCCAAACAGCGAGGAGAAAGACACCAAGTACAAAAACAAATAGTTCAAATGTGGTATGATTTGACTTGAATGCCAAAATAAATGATTTACCGACATCCGGAATGTCTTGGTTTTAATGAATACTTCATTTTATATTCGTGTCAACAATCATACAATGTCTAGCATCTAGCGAGTTAGCTAGCTAGCTCCCAAACAACAAATTCACTACCTAGCTAGCTAAATAAATATAAATAGCTAGATAGATTGCTAATTAGATAGCTTGGTCGGTAAATGGGCTACTTTTGCATCTTTAAATACAGCGTTTGAAAGGCAGATACAATAGAAAACATAGCTTTTATGCGGTTAATGACTTACTCAAAACTATCAGCAAGAAATATGTTTATCTTCCACCACCACTTCCAATTCCATCACTTCAAACTTCATTTTCCGCTAGGGGGACGCTCCAAATATTCACAAAAATCCCAATTTTAATAGCCTAAATCACATGCAACACGCCGACAGATTGTGCATGTTATCTGTGAGTGTGAACACATATTTAGCACCCACTCTTTGGGATATTAGTAAATCAGGCACATACATTTCAGCTAAAGGATGGATCATAAAACTTGGACTTTAAACATCTCTTGTTGCCTGACAAATCCTTTTAGGCATACAGTAACAACTTTGCTAGATATATAGATAGAAGAAATCATTCTTATTTTGTAGCTTGCTAGCTAAGCGCAGACAGGCGGAGAGCTTGATAAGCCAATCCTTCACACAAAGAACGCCCCCCCCCCTCCTCCCCACCCCCCCGTCCGAGGGGCAAGGTAAGAAGTGCGTGGGGCATAAGAACGCACACAAATGCTGCTCAAAAGGAGTCACACACAAGCCGTGACAAACCAAACATAAAAAATAATTATGTGCATATTTACCCAAAGCACATTCACTGTCTACAAAGACAGATGGATGAACAAAACTAGCATTGACATTGCGATAGCTGTAAACATTTAAACTATGAACACAAACAGTAACAACCTCTGTCGGCTGCATTTAAAAGGTCTCATTTGTTTCATCAAAATTGCAACTAGTATGGCTCTATGTATTATGCTGCCCCCTGGTGGCCCAGACGCACAGACCAGAAGGAGTAGCGCAAAAACAGCATGCGATCATGACAGATTGTTTAATTCTTTACATTCGATTTATTTACTCAGTTTTATACAGTGCAGAACTGTGTATTGATATTTTTGTGACTAAAAACATGCTACGAATATTTAAGTCTGTGTTTTAGAGCTGGAACAAATTAAAGGGATTTCCATTCATTTCATTTGGGCTGGTTGATTTGAGATACAAATGCTTTGAGTTAGGAGCTTCATACACCCTTGATTAACGGTACAGGTAACAGTTACATTCTTAACTGTCATGTAATTGTAAAGAGAAGTTAATTACGGTGCCATAAAACTACTCACCAAAATATTTATTATTTATATTATATTTATAATATATATAATATATTTATACTTATTTATATAATAAACCTCAAATAAGGTAAAAGTACTCACCCTTTGGAGGTGGCTGACAGATACATAATGGAGGGGTTTGCACAGCTGCTTTTTGAAATGTATTGTACAAACTCATATTTCTGAAAAGAAAGAATAGAAATTATAAGCATATCGCTGACAAATTGAAATGGTTGCTTTTTTTCCCCCTTTTTTTGGTGTATCCAAACGTTTTCATCATAGTGCCACACAGAAGAAAATAAGGTTGCTAGCGCCACTTACATTCTTCAACTTGAACTGAAACTCATGCTTTTCAGGCTATCCATTTTTTAATTTTTTAATTTTTTTTTTTTATAGAAAGCATTGAGGTTTGTGTCAATTGTCATTTTTTTGTACATTTTGTGGCCTACTGAAAAATGGACAGTGGCCTGCAAATGGTGCCTGGGCCATAGTTTGGAAACACCTGGCTTAGGCAGTACCCGTTTGCTTTTAACAGATGCTGCACATGTTCTTCTATGGACTACCGCTGCTGGCAGCGTTTGTTTACGGTCTCTTTAAGCCAGGCTGCACGTGGATGCCTGACTGGAGTGTTTTCTTTTCGGGAGCAATGATCCAGGTACAGGTACCGCAAGCTCAATAAGGTCACACTGAAGAGGTGAACTCAACTCAACCGTCTGCTGTTTTTTTTTTTTTTTTCACAGTGTCAGTGGGCTCACATTGGGGGCTCCCTCCATCCTCACACAAAAACCCCATTTCGCATTCAGAGCGATGTATTCTGGCCTGTGCTGGCGGCCAATTTGCTCTATGCCGTCACTCCTCTTCTGGTAGTTTTGCGTGTGCGCAGTAACCCCTATTTTTTCCTGAAGGTCGCCCCCTTCCCTGGGCAAACCGGCCTGCCAAACAGCGAGGAGAAAGACACCAAGTACAAAAACAAATAGTTCAAATGTGGTATGATTTGACTTGAATGCCAAAATAAATGATTTACCGACATCCGGAATGTCTTGGTTTTAATGAATACTTCATTTTATATTCGTGTCAACAATCATACAATGTCTAGCATCTAGCGAGTTAGCTAGCTAGCTCCCAAACAACAAATTCACTACCTAGCTAGCTAAATAAATATAAATAGCTAGATAGATTGCTAATTAGATAGCTTGGTCGGTAAATGGGCTACTTTTGCATCTTTAAATACAGCGTTTGAAAGGCAGATACAATAGAAAACATAGCTTTTATGCGGTTAATGACTTACTCAAAACTATCAGCAAGAAATATGTTTATCTTCCACCACCACTTCCAATTCCATCACTTCAAACTTCATTTTCCGCTAGGGGGACGCTCCAAATATTCACAAAAATCCCAATTTTAATAGCCTAAATCACATGCAACACGCCGACAGATTGTGCATGTTATCTGTGAGTGTGAACACATATTTAGCACCCACTCTTTGGGATATTAGTAAATCAGGCACATACATTTCAGCTAAAGGATGGATCATAAAACTTGGACTTTAAACATCTCTTGTTGCCTGACAAATCCTTTTAGGCATACAGTAACAACTTTGCTAGATATATAGATAGAAGAAATCATTCTTATTTTGTAGCTTGCTAGCTAAGCGCAGACAGTAATTCATAGAGGCTTTACATTTGCATCTATTTAGCTATCTAGTGTTGCGCGCTAATTCACTATCTGGCAAACCTGGTAGGCAGGTGAGTAAGTAGCAGCTTGGCGGCCACACAAATCTCTTTTTTCTCTGTCCCCCAAAAAACAAAATTGTCCATGTTTTATATTTAGATTTTTTTTAAGACAGGAAGTTCATTCAACTCCTCGCTATCTGGCTGGCTAAAACACCACTTCGAGCGTGCTAAACCAAGTACAGATAGATTTGTTGTTGTCCAATAAAAAAAAACATTTATCTCCAAACGCTTTCTTTAATCTTGATGCAAAACAATTTTTAAAATTAAATAAATACACTCATAAAATGTGGAGGGGTTTTTTTGTTGTTGTTGGACGGGGTTGACTTGCAAAAACCTCATCACATATTACAATACGAGCCAATGTCTGGGCACAAAACTGGCCACTTTCCCCCTACTGTGCTTTTTGTCTCATCCAGTGCATATTGCACATTTCATCCTCTGCTCTACATTTCCTCTTTTCTCCGCACTCCATGTGGGCGGCTTGCTTAATGATTTCATCATCGCCTTTTGAAAAATGCATCAAACGAGCGACAGTGGATCTCTGGATGCCTTTGTGTGTGCAAACAAACACGCTCAATTGACCAGCAAGCGGGGAGGAAAACGTTGCCTTTGTGCGTTTGAGTGTTTCACACTGTGAGCACGACTGATTGTTGTTATGAAAGGCTAAAGAAGAAGAAAAAAGATTATGACCATAACCTGAAAAGAGATTGACAAAGCTTTGCACAAGGATGATGCTGTGCCTCCAGTTCACACTTCTCAAGAGAGAGAAAAAAAAAAAAAAAAACTACGGTTGACTAAGCCCTTTTAAAAGACATCCATGCTAGAGTTTCACACAATATTACCACATGGAACAGGTGGCTGTGCATGATTGCTGGAAGGCAGCTCATTCGTTGGATGCAGACAGGGAACATGGCAAGGCTGGTGAGGAAGAAGGAAGGAAACCAAAATAAACAACTTACACAGTCTAAACTTGCTCCACTTGGTTTCTGATCAAGACATGGAGAAATAAAAACTTTTAAGCAGAACAGTGAATGTGATGCTAATTATTTCTCGTGACACCTAAAACTATAAAAAATCTTGAGAAAGGGCTTTACCTTAAGTCTACTCCAGTGCCCTAAATATCTTTTTCAGCCTATTTGCATCAATTTGACATCTTAAACATTCACACAAACATGAAAACTGGCCTTATATCAGGTAAAGTAGTTGCAGAACTCATCAGCTCAGGAGTTAAGTTGCACGCAGTTGTATCCTGCATTAGTAAGTGTGCTAAGTGGACATCTGCGCTACTCTGCTGCATGTGAACCACAGGAAAGACCAACGGATTGCCTTAATGATGCAGCACGCTTGTTTATTGACTGTGATGTGCGTGTCAAGTAGTAGTTGTTAGTTAACTCGGCTCCCCTTAAGGCCTGTCGTTAATATTCAGTTGCTAATGGGAACGTAAACATTGGAGCCTTCCAGCAGTGCAGCGCCACACTGGACGTTCCGTCAGCCCGCTTAGCCCCTTGAATGTTGTTATGATGATTCTGACCTGGAGTCAAGTGATACATCGATTTACATTGGAAGCTTATCTCCCCTGCCATCCATCATAAACACCGATGTGAAAACATGAACTCAACTCCAGGGAGCGTCTCGTATTGAGATGCATTTTTATTCACAATGGTACTAAATGTGCCATGTGTCTCAAGCAATTATCGTTTGGAGATTTTTTTATTCTAAATCTATTGGCGGAGAGAAAGTCAATCATTCTCATAAGATGCAAAATGAGGTAATCGTTTATGCATATGTCGAGTTGGATTCAGCATTAAAACGGAGTGATGGATCATTTGGCCAGTTGGAGCCAGCATTGTGTCAACCATGCGCAATTCGTTATACGCGGAATGTGATGTGACGAAACCGGGAAAATAGGCTAGTGGACTTTCTGTGTAAAGTGTTAATTAGCATAACTACGGGTTGATGATATGATGGTTAAAACGCAAAATTGCTGCAGTTCCTCGTTTGGGTGCTTCGGGAGCCGCTATATCTCTGAGCTGGTAACCTAAGTGCTTTGACCTGTTTTGCCAAATGTGGAAGTTGGTAGCGCATATCCCGTGTAAGACTACTAAATGTATGTTTTAGAACTTGTAAAAAGGTATTCTTTGTCAGATTTCCAGAACGTTCAGGACAGAATGGAATTGGACTCCAGAAACATGAACTCAGAAAGATTGAACAAAAATATGACAAAGTACAACAAAAAGTACAACAAAAGTTGCTGGTAAACACCAGGATAATGAGTGAACCAAAAACCAAGGAACAGAATATAAACTGAAAGAGCTTGTCAGAAAGTAGAAAATCCAAAACACGTACAATACAAAACCCGTGACTAACAATAACAACAAAAAACAACTTACAAAAGGTACGCGAAGACAACAAGGCGGAATCAGAAAATGGAGAACATGAAAGCTTGGGACGCCTAGAAGAAGAATTTGTGTCTTGGAAGCAGAACTCCTTAAGCTTGATTACATGAGCAACAGGTGTGCAACCCGAAGGAGAGGCCCTCCTCTGCCACCTGCTGGAGATACACAAGAACAGAACATGACGCTCTTCTTGTAATATCTTTTTTTTTTGGTTTGTAAATAATGTACTTTCAAATGTCATTATATGAAGCACATTGAGTTATCTTGTGTGCGAAATGCGCTATATACTACGTAAAACTGCCTTGCATAAATATGAACCTTGCACGGTCATCTATTGCTAGGCAGAATCAAATAAATTTCCATTCCAGAATCTTTCCTTGACTACTTCCTTCCCCGCTAGGGAACGAAAGGATGGAGAGGCGGCAAAAACACTAAATTATTTACTCCAAAAAATAATGAACACTTCATATATGCGAGTGAATCACAATACTGTTAATAAAAACTACAACAACAACATACACGGCCATCTGTTATCATAGATAATGACTGCAAGACGAAGATCAATATACCTGTATATCATGAGTGTTCTATTGTGGGAATGATGAGGGTCAGGTCTCTGTTCTGTGATCTCGCAGGCCTTGCGGGAACACGAGGCTTTAAATCAGGATTCGTTTATTCTGCCCTGAGTGGGCCGCAGTCCCATCTGTAAGCTTTTTTATCCTCAGGTTCTTTCATTTTCATTCCTACAGAGGGTTCGTTTGCACCGCCCGCCGCCCTCAGGATAGTTAGATCAAACAAATGTGAAACATGGGACGCAGGGACACTGATTTTTTTTTTTTTGCCACTGTAAAAGTTTTGAGCGGTTTCATCTACTAAAAAGTCTTTGTGTCTTTACACCAAGTTTTTACTAACGGAACCCTTTTATCTGGCAAGGAACCACATTTGGCTGAATAAGTGGGTGTTTCAAACTCTTCGTGGGGGTGTTAAAGTTAATACGTTGAGTGAAGGGTGTTCTATATTACAGGAAATGAAATCCTTTGGAACCATGCAGAAAATGGCCAGCGTTTTGAATTTGGTGTGGAGGATGCTGGGGGAGAGAAGGTGCGCCAACTCCGCTGCTGCAAACACACTATAAAGCCTGGTTGACAATAGAAAAAAAAAATCCTTCCAAATCATGCCAACATGAACATTGTCTTGACTTTGGCAAAGGGAAGATGGAGGGGGGTGGGGTGGGGGTCTATGAAAGAGGGGGTACGCCAACACTGTTGGTGTATTGAAAGGTGTGTGTGGCTTAAAATGAGTGGAAAAAGCTGGTCGATAATAAAAGGAATCCCTTCAAAGCCATGCAAAAATAAAGGGCATTGTTTGACTTTGGCATGGAGGATGCTGTGGAAAAGGGGGTGCGCCAACCCGGTTGGATGGTGCAGAAAGCAAGTTATTGCAACCCTGGACTACAGTAAAAAAACAACAATTTTTTTGCGGCATGAGGGGTGCGTCAATACTGCAGAATATCAATACGCAGCACAGAGCAGTGACCTAAAGCGTATTTGATTCAATCACTGTTTGTTTTTACTCTTGATGCCTCCTCTGTCCTCGCTGACCGCACGTGTCTTGTTCAGTGCACTCTGGTGGCGAGCTACACCCGCATTTTAGCATCGCTTTACAACAGAGAAAAAAAAAAAAAGTTTGCGAACGAGCTAAACCTTCAATCGATTGTCTGCGTTCATTAGTGCGTGATGGTGTGAGTTGGCCGGGAGGTTGGCTCGGCTGGAAGGTATTCACTGAATGTCCTCGGGGCCGAAGGTGAGGGAGGAAGCCAATACGAGACAATATTCTGCCTCCGTAATAGCCAGCAGTCCCTTAAAAAAAGCATCAAAATTAATACGCGTGCAGACGTGATGTTGTTACTCCTCATTAGGTTCGGTTCTTCTTCAGGAGACACTGCCTTGCGCTTCCCAACAAATTGCAAGTTTGAAAAAGCTTTATTGATGTACTGCATTTTGTGACATTTTCTTATCATTCAATGAAATTAAGTTTGAAACACTTTTGGGCATCACCATGAGAACGTCATCCTAACCGTTAAGTAACGTGGTGGCAGCATCATGCTTTGGGTTTGTTTTTCGGAAATCCGAACATTTAAAAGAATATTCCCTCCTGTGTTAACTTTAAAATGTGTTTCACCCACAAAGTAAGGAGGGCTATGATGTTTCAATTGACAGCGTTTTTTTTTTTTTTTTTGGTTGTTTGTTTTTGTTTTCACCCTGTGCAAATGGAAAAGTATATTTGTGGTTCCCTTTCGAGCGAGAATGGCACCACTAGGTGGGTACCGTTCATAACAGGGTGCACAGTGATCAGCTGTGCTGGCTACAGTCTATGTGGAGTTGAGTCCAAGATCCCTGACACGTTTTGCCAGCTCCTGGCTGTATCCGGATGACATGTTTGATTAGGATTCTGTGCAATATTTGAACATGACCCATTTTCAGGCATGGCGCTACACCGGCGCTAGGGCGGCTATAGCACGACAGACGATAGCCTCATTAGAATTTCCCTCACATTCTACAAAAACTGCATAGCTGATCCGATGATTGCACTACAAATGTCACATGCAGTGACATTTAACAGGGCGTGTGTTTGGAATAGCTCAAACAATTTCCTTGCCCAAACAAGCACACATTTGTCAACAAAGTGGATGTTGTGAGCTATTGGAGGAGGGGGAGAGGGGGCAATGGAAAAACAGGTCTGCAAATTGCTTCTCACTAATCCACACTAAGTACAAAAATCACAAAAGATATGGCTTGTTCCCCATTAGTATAAAAGTATAAAACAGGAAATAGTGAAAAAAAAAGTGTCTCATCAATTCACTACTACATAGTTCCCAGTCTGTGCCCATTTTCAGCAAATGTCTTGAAACGCGTGTAATGTATTTGTCAACAAATCTCTGAATTCACTTCCCATGGTCTGTAAAAGAAAAGGGTACATTATTAAAATCCTAAAAACCTAAGAAAGATACACACTGATGTTTGCTATGCTAGCCCACGGCAGGCTGAGTCACAGAAACCCCAAGATGACCTCGGTGATCAAAGTTGTCGGGTTTTAATGATTTGTCTTGACGAGGCAAACTTGGATTCACTGCCACTAAATTCGTCAGCAGAGTCCTTCTTGGTGCACTACGTCATGCATAATTTAAGGAAGCCGTCTGCATTTCGTTGCTCAAGTAATTTGGAGGTTTTTTTGTGACGTGGTGGAGCCTGAATGAAAGTCGCTGACAACCTGGCATTTCAAGGCAAAGTCCATCTTATGTAAGAACACATTTGCATTGTTCTAAGTCACTGCTCGGAGCTTGTTTGTCCTTCCAATTCTTTTAACCAACACGCTGATCGTAATGACAATTCCCCTCGATTTAAAATCCTGACTTCCTGCTCCTTCCCCGTGTGACCATACGAGCCTAAAGAGGACCGTCTAAATTTGCCCATCACGCACACGAATGAGGGCCGGAGTACAAAAGAGACTAAGGTGCACCTGAAGCTCGGAAAACACCCGGAGGCATTCACGCTTAGGTGAACAAGGGAAAGCACCGCTCACATCTGCGGACGTGAACAGAGTTGTCCACGATGTGAAGCACTCGGGCGTGTGCCTTGACCACACTTGCTGGAAGCGACAGCCATCAATGTGCAAAACTGCTTTCATTATGAACTGCACATCACAGTGTCAGCCTGACATTTATTATTATTATGTATTTTTTCCCCATTTTTCTACTGTAGTGCAAATCAATGCATCCATTTTATGTCACCCCTGCAACCCGAATGAGGGCAATTGCTACAAGAATTGGATGGGTGGCATTTACTTGAATAAAGTGCTGTCCGATCTAAATGGAGGAGGACATGAAATTTCATGAAACTTTTATGGAAATTGCAGTAAAAAGTGAAAGCGTGCCCGGTTGCACCTCTGCTTGGTTCCTCGTCAAAGTCAAAAGCGGATAAATGGATATAGGTTTTCTGTTACTGCTCTGATGCGGCCATTTTGTCGGATTGCTGAAACATCAGCAACATTATCTGAGGGGAATAAAAGTCTTCGGCATAAATATGTGTAAATTCAACTCGCTGATTGCATGTGATCTCGCCATTACTGCAACTGAGCAAACAAACAGATGCCATATCTATACAACATTAGCTCGCGGGAAATAGCTTTTGAAATTGCCCCATCTTCCCGAATGATCCCGTCTGATGTGTTCTGTAATTGGGCCGGAAATGCGGCAGCTGACACATTTCATGCATGCAAAGCATTTGCTTTGCGGAGAGCGCTAAATTGGCTAAATGGCAAGCGTTTCCCCCAGCGGGGTTGCAAGGACATTTGTGGTAGAAAACTTTAACTTGGTTTCATGTCACATGCTCGCTCTCATCGACATTGTCACAATGTCCACCGGGCCTGTTCCGCTGATCCCAGATTGGATCAGGAGGAGAATAGAGGAGAGGTTAATGAAACTCGACGCACTTGTGTTTGGGAGGGCTGAGGTGAGGAAGGGGCAAGAAGCACGCAACACTCCAAGTGAAAGGCAGCAAAGGTGTGATTGGATCGACAAAGAACAAGTACCAGTCTGGAGACGGAGTGGGGGAAGGTGAGCATTGCCCTATCAGGAGTCATTTGCATTTCGTGTGAATGGGAATGGACAATATCCGTTACACTGAAGTACTTTTTTTTGAGGACCAATACAGTACAAAACAGTTCTGTAATATTTATTTCATAGTCTCAAAGTGCCCCCGGACAGAGCAAATGTATTAAAAAAAAGCTTGAACCTTGTTGAAAAGTGTATACAAACTTACCTTGCTGGTGCTTGGGGGAGGGGTAGATGGTATGCATCCCACAGCTCATGCTAACATCGATGTGGCATACATTTGAAGGGCCTCTCTGCCCTGCTAGAATGGAGGCCACATTGACACACTTTTTAGCCTGCTCTAGTCTACTTTAAAGTCTTTTTGATGACATTGCAGCAGAGTTTGAAAGTGACCAGAACAGTGCAAATGTATTAATAAAGCTTGAACCTTGTTGAAAAATGTATACAAACTTACCTTGTTGGTGTTTTGGGGGAGAGGATGATGGTGTACATCTGATCGCATGGATGAGCCACGCTACCTGAGCTATAAAAAAAAATAAAATAGTGTGTACTATGCCAAACATAGCATGGCTGAGAGATGTGTACACTACTCGCATCAGAGAAGACAAGAGTCATAGATATAAATTGGTCACTACGACAATCTTCGAATGCTAGCGGATGCTAACATCCATGTGCCATACATTTGAACGGCCTCTCTCCCCTGCTAACATGGCCGCCGCATTGACAGACTTTTTAGCCTGCTCTAGTCTACTGTAAAATATTTACGATGAAATAGCAGCCCAAACTGGAAACACATGACCAGTCTCTGTCTGTTGATGGCTCCAGTGCGTCAGTAAACGTCTGAAATGTAGCTAGCAGAGTTGGAAATGTACTGTGCATACAAAAGACAGATTTGAGTGGATTGGATTTATTTTGTCTCAGTTGAATCCAGTGTCTGTGGGTTCCGTATCCCTTAAATTCAGTTTCTATTGTATTTCTGGTCTGCCAGGTTGAGTGCGAGGACGCCAAATCCCGTGTTCCTTTTTCTAATCTAGTTGAACTTTGACGGCGTCATTAGCAGATAATGTGGAATAATGCAGGAGATCCCCATTGATTTTCATGTGCTGTCAGAGAAGTCTGCTATCGACTGGAGAACAAGGTTACAAACAAGGAGGCACTGAAATTACCTGATCATTCACATCACCTCATCTTTTTACGGCTTGAGTGCTGATTTAATTAAGACATTAATTTACGATCTTCATAGTGCTCACTTGTGCCTGTCTGGCTTTCCTGGCCAACAAAGAGACGTTGGCTGACAAATGGATTCTTTCTTACAAGAAGAAGAAGAAGAATCTGAGAATAATCTGTTACTACTTCCTGTTAGTGAGCTAGAATTTGACGTTGTCCATAAAAAGAAATAACAGCATACTGTGAACATGACTGGGATATACTGCCGCGGGCCGAGTTTTAAAAATAATAGTCTTAATTGTTGTACAAGTTTGAAAAATAATTTAACCTCCTTAAAAAAAAAAAAGCGCTAAACAGTCTATTTTACCTTTGATAATTTGTGACCTCGGAGTCTGACTTAATCTCTTTACACTTCTCGTTGAAGCTGCCAGCTCTTTTGAAATAAGTGTTGAAAAAAAAAAGAAAAAGAAAAACATGCAGATTTGATCCTTTGTATGTGAGCACAGCTGTGAATCGTAAAGATGTTTTTAAAAAGCAATGAGAGGAATAGGGGAGCAGATTTTAAAAACTGTATGTACAAAACATCTCATGCTGATGAAGTGAAGGCCATCGAGGTTGCAATCGTGGGCGTAAACTCACAGACAACCGTTTATTTGTCTAGTCCTTCCTCTCACCTTAAGACCCTCTTTCCTCTTTCTCCATCGTCATGGCAACCAAGGAACTGCCCCCCCCCTCTCTCTTAACCTCTCTTGAAGTCTGCAGCCAACTGGAAGAAAAAATGTTTGTATTATTTATATCTGGTTAGCTGTGAGCATCTTTACCCAATGCGGCACATGCAGTTGGCTGGGATTGATACAATGCGCCTGAAAATATTTAAAGCCACATTTATTTTTCTTTCCTGACAGTGATTTATTTACAACATCTATGAGTGTAGCTTTATCATCAATCTATAACTTACAAAGCCAAAACAACTTAACAAAACACTTCTTACTGCGAAAGTAAAATATCACCGAAGGACGAATGAACAAGAACACAGTTGCTTAGTTTCCTCGCTGGCAGAAACAAGAGAAAACGCTGAAACAAAAATGGCAGTTCGTGTGTCCTTCATAACGAGAAAACATTACAAAAATTTCAGAAAAGTGTTGTTAATTGGAAGGAGACAAGAGCCATGTCAGACCACAACCTCGAATGATATGAAATGAATTTCCAGATTTAAAAATAAACATACCAACACAATTTTCGGAAACAATTTAAAATGTTGCTTCCATAAAGCCTTGATGAACTAACGACGTTTTATGTAACATTCTTAACTGGTAAATTTCCAACAAAGTCATCAGCCTTGATGGTTTCAGCTAAATGCTGAACAAATTAGCATATTGATCGGCAAAATTTATTGACAGATGTGGTAGATGATCATTCATGTTGCATAGGGCAGTAAGACAAAGTAGAACTACTCACCTAATGAACGCAGAGTGCCATTAGTTCTTGTCAAGGTTCTCGTCATTTCCTCCGATAGTCGTGAGCATGACGCTTTAGCATACATGCTAACTGTGTTAGCACACGCTATTCAAGTGAATTTTGGATTGACTGGTTATTAATTGAATTATTTGCAACAGGTTCCTTAAAACCAAAATGAAGTAAAACTAGTCACCCCTGAACGTACGTGACGGACTTAACGCAGTTATGGACGATAAAAATGTGCAGTTTCTTGGCAGGCGTCTCTGGTCATTTCCATGCTAGCAAAGCCATTACCCTTAGTTTCCACTTTGGACATTAACTTCCGCTTGACAAAATTAATTAAATTGCTCGTGTTGCACTGCCTGCAGCAGGCCAACACGTTTAGCAGGACTAAGTTTAAATGCTGTTCGTTCGCCATTATCCTTTGGGCGATTTACGTTAACATTGATTAATTCTATTTTTAAAATAAAATGCTCATATTGTATTGAAAAGCCAGACGTTTTTTCCCCCATGTCACTTTGTTTAAAAGCCAAAGCAAATGAATTTTTGTGGCACACTTTTCCCACAAAACATTGTCCATTACACGATTCTTATTCCAAGTGGCCTGAGGCTTCAAAAGTTGAGCGTGTTAAGATTTGTGTTAAGTGTAAATAAATAAATGCACAAATAATAACAGTGACAGAGCCAAGTTACAGATCCAAACAAGGTTTGCTTTAATGATCGTTTGACTGGAAAAAAATACAATGACTGGACTGAAAATGATGAGCACACGTCAATAAATATGAATAAATACATACACACACAGGCACACACACTAATGCACTTACGGGCTCTACTCTTGTATTTTCATCTGGTTTAAAAAAGGCTGATGATTATGAGCCACATACAGAGTTTAAAAACCCCCAAAATATATTTACATGACAAAGATTTTAAAACTGCGCACAAATGTATTTACTCCATGCCGTTATATCATTATATTCATATATCCCGAGAATGAATGTGTCATTTTTATTGCAAAACACAACATTTTTCTTATGCTTAAGTTGCAATATTACGAGACCAAATTCAAAATTGTGCATAATTTTTAAAACACGTATGTAGCAAAACTCCAACCAAATTGTGATTTGTGAGAAAAATAATTACATGTCAAGAAATTCACATTCAGTTTTATTTTTTTCCAAGAACAAAGTCCTAATATTGGAAGATTAATGCTGTATAGTCGGGCCTGACCAATATGGATTTTGTGATGCCGATTTTTGGAAATCAGCCAATTAATTGAAAAAAAAACATATGCTTAAATTAACATGGGTTCTCTCTATGTGATATTAAAATTGGTTTAATGAACTGGAACCTTTGCGTGTGATAAATATGCATCTCATCAGATTACAAATTGTTTGAGAAAAAAAAGATATTTTTCTTGGAATATAACAAATGTGCTTTCATAACATTACGTTATTTCTCGAGGGGAAAAAAGTACTTTTTCCAGTCACATGACAACTTGAAAGGAAAAAAAGCCTTTTGTCCTATTTTGTAAAAAAAAACCAAAAAAAAAACAGTTTTCCTCATAATTCTGTGAATTTGTCACGAATTACAATTAACATCTCTGCGTGGGGGGGGGGGTGAAGATGTGCGATTTCATCGTAATTGTCATCTAATCATTCCTTTTCTCTAACTCACAATCAGATCTTCATACCGAACTGCATGAAGAGGGCTTTTCTTTGCTTGTTTTCCTGCTCAGAGATAAACTTTAACTGAAAATGCTCTTGCATGCTTGTGTTGGCCTGATGACGACGATTGGCTAGATTGACTTTTCCGTTGCGTGTCCATCAAACTGATTCACGATGCGGGGGCGGTGCTGCAGATAATCTGTTTTGTTAATTAAACACGCAGAGATTAATTAAAGTGATAGGACGTTGCGGGGAAGCAGCGAGGAATCTCGGTGCACGTTCTCCCTGCCAATGTAAGAAGATGCAGAGTCTTTTCAGCAACATTTTGGTGGTGTCCCAGGCACGTATTGTCGGGCGGAGCTAAACCTGCTGCTCGTTGATTGGTCGATGGAGAATAATAATAATGTGAAGTAATACAGTACAGTGGAAAAAAATTGGGAGTATGACAGGGTTTTTTTTGGGGCGGGGGGTAGACTTCATAATCTAACCCTTTCATGCACCCTGTAACCTGATAACATGATAAACTGTCCACTGTAGTAACCGCTGTCCCTGAAAGGGTAAAACAATGAAACCTAACATGTCTTCTGGTCCCCGTTGTAGCGTTTGACAATGGAACCAAACCATACCCATGAATGGAAACATGCCGTTAAGTACCCTTCACACTGTCTTATATGGTCTCCTCTTAACATCCAAACCAAATTGTATCACTTTGAGGAACCGGGCTCTGAGTTAAGTCAGAGCTTGCTCGAGTGCATTCTTGTGTCTGCTGAGCACAAGAGATTAAAAATAAGTGAAGGTGGGTTAAAAAAAAAAAGAACTAACAGACGAGAATAAGAAATACAGCAGTCAGTGATGTGGACTTAATCCACAAACTGAAGCCTTAACTGCTGAATTTAGAGGGAAAAAAAAGGGGGAGGGGGGGAGACAGCAAATTGTCAGGAATGAGGGAGCAAAATGCTTCTTGTATCTTGACTTTCGAGTCAACCGAGTGAGTCGCCAATATATACACACGCATATACACACACACCTTTCCACCTTTCACACAGAAACAAATGACAAAATGGTCATGGCAGAGATTTCACACAGAGACACAGCATTACACAAAAACATCAGAGCCTCTGCCTGGTGTGACGTATGAAATACATATCCGGGTGGCGGCAGTTGCTTTGAACACAAAAACAAGAGGTGGGGAAAGGTGTGGCTTTTACAGCGAGTGTGAAAGGGGAGTCTACAGAGCTATCGCAAAATGGCAGCATCATGGCCCTAACATAAGAGCCGATTTATAGACAACCGCCTGCGTATTTGGAGTTTAATGTTCAAATTCACACTTTGGAGTTTGTTTTTAATTTCTGCGTAAACTATTTGCTGAAAATGTCACAAGACAGTGCCAAGGCAATGCCCAAATAGGAAAGTAGTACCGTGTTAGGGACCCAGTCCTGCTGCGAATAGTGAAAATCTGCTAGCAATTACCATCCACAGGATGGCAGCAAATCACTACATGACTCTCCTCAACCCACTTCAACATAGTTCCTTGGCACCAAAATGCCACAAGATGGCGCCAAAGCCATGTCTAAATAGGAAAGGGTAGCACAGTGGCAAATAGGTTTGCATTTGAAAATCGATGCCGGCAAAGCACTACTCGAAGCTTCTCAAATCAATTCTACAAAGTTCCTCGGCACCAGGATGCCACAAAATGGATAACAATACTTTACAGGGCTTTGGCCTGAGCACGAAATTTTTGAACTTTTCAGCAAATAACAAGAATAGGTTCCTGACAAACAAACAAAAACATTTGCGTAAAGAGGTGAATTCGTGAGTTGCGAATATGCAAGGAAACACTGCACAATAATTCTTCCGAGCAAGTCCTGTCGGGTGATTGGATACATCTTGATTGAGAAATGAGCTTGAAATGTCGGGGAGGAGCTAAATTTAGTATGGCTTGTTATGAAAGGTCTTCTTCCGCCGATGCAGTACATGCACATTTGGGGTGCATTTTTTTTTTCAAAATCAAATCATCGGTCTACCATTTATTTTGAAGTGTAAAAGATGTATTTGAAATGATATTGAACAGTTTTACATTTTCCGCAACTTTCCCGCCTCGAACAATGCTGAATGACAGACATGTGATGGACCTGAGTCACACACACAAGAAAAGAAATAAACCCAGAGAGCCGAGAAAACAAAAACGAAAACACAAAGATCCTATTTACAATTTGCACTCGAGTGAGTGTGAGTGACAAGAAAACCGGGAGAAAGAAAACGTAAAAAGGGAAACGGAGGGAGCGGCTATCGTCCCGGCTATTGTCCAGGAATTTCCTATGATACAGGAGGACTCCAGCGTAGGAACGGACTGATGGAGAAGGGGGAGTGAAAAATAGGAAGAGGAATGAAGGATGGGGACAGAAGGACAAGAGAAGAACGGATGTGGTTTTTTTTTTTTGTTTTTTTTTTGCTTCTCTATTGGTTCAGAAGTGGCTTTGCTTGAGGCCGTGGTCGGCGCCGTGGTGGCCGCCGATCCGGTGGCCGTGCCGCTTGTGCTTTCTGCGCTCCCGTCTGCCCTTGTGGTGGTGGTTGTGGTGGTGGCGCCGGTACCGGTGGGCCTGTCGAGCTGCTGGGGGGGAAGCAACGAAGCCAGGGTCAATTTTTAAAGGAAATCAATAGAGCGATTACACAAATGACATCAGATATACATATACCGTATTTTCCGCACTAAAAGGCGAACCTAAAAGCCTTCCATTTTCTTAAAAGCTCACAGCGCGCCTTAAAATCATGCTTACAACGTAGAGTTCAAGGCGATCGGTTACGCAGTTGAACACGGAAACAGAGCAGCGGCAAGAGAGTTCAACGTTAACGAGTCAATGTTACAACTTGCTGTTGGTTAAGTGAACTGTGTCGCTGCTTTATTAAATACGTTTTTACTGACATCTGATCGTTCTGTTTGTGTTATCTTGAGCGTAGCTCCATCTAGTGGATGCATTGTAGATTGCGTCTTATAATGCGGTGTGCCCAATGTATGAAAAAAATGACAAAATAGGCCATTCATTGAAGGTGCGCCGCATAATCCAGTACGCCTTTTAGTGTGGAAAATACGGTATACACACAAATACGAGTAAAACAAACAAAAAATAATAATATATAATTATACAGAATATATACAGTATATACGTATGTCTGTATAGGGGTTGTTTTCCACAGCACTGAGAGAACATTTGTTGCATCAGTGGTGCTAGTCATGGGCCGCTCACTCATAAGCTTCTTCCCAGGCTGTACTGCCAAATGTCCTCCGTGTCCCTTCCTGCATGTTGCCAACAAAGAAAATGCTGTCTGCAATCAACGATAAGAACATTATAACTCTGGGCCACAGAATTTAGGGGGGGGGGAAAGAAAAGATAAAGTGCCACAGGAAAAGCAATCTTAATTCACTTTTAGACAGAGGTGCCATTATTCCGTGTTTCTTCATCAGTGAAATGACATTCGGGTGGAATCGTCGCGCGTGTATCCTTTATCTGTCCTTTGAAGAGGAATCATTATTATGCTGAAAGGTTATGAAGTGAAAACTGTCAGAGCATCATTTGGGAATGGATTTGGGACAACGTTGTATATTTGAAAAGAAATAAGGTGCAGGAAATATGTAGCATTGAAATAAATGAATGTTTTGATGGGCGAGAGACAACCACGAATTAACCCTTTCATGCACCCTGTAACCTGATAACGTGAAAAGCTGTCCACTGTGGTAACCGCTGTCCTTGAAAGAGTTAAAATCATCAGAAGTTGTTCCCCCCCACCACCCACCCCCTCTTACACGGAGTAGCAAAAAGACGCTTCGTGCCGCTCTGATCTTGGGAAGCTCACGAAAGAGTTTTGTATTTTATGGCGAGTCATCAAACCGAGCCGCCATGCTCCATCCAGAAGACAACTCAAGTTTTCCGCAACTTAGTCTTGCCGGCCTGTCTATTTTGCAGTACAACGGTTCATTTTCATTTGGTTGCAGTCAGAAAAAAACTGCCAGGGGGACTTCGTTTTTGAAAGACCATAAAATGTCCTGAAATAGCCGCTTTGTTTGTTTTACAGCATGACTTTGTGACACATTTGTATTGGTCTACTCACAATAGAGATGCTGACAACATTTTATGTTGCTTAGTAAAACTGTCTTCGGGGGCTATTTTTTAATTTTTATTTTTCAAGAAAATCACTCAGTAGTGTCCCTTGGAAAGTTAGAAAAACAAACCAGTTTCAACGATTGACACAAAATCCTGTGGATTTGTCTTTTATAAGAAGACAGATTAAAAACATCTCAAGGTGCCTTGGCCAAAACTCACCAGGCGATGTCTGCTGTTTTGGCTTGATGCAGCAATTTTGGGTGAATTTCAGGGCTCGTACTAATCAAAAGCAGGTATCCTAGACAGATGGTGATGTTGAATTGCCAAGCCCCCCCCCCCCCACACCATGTAATGTAGGCGGAAATCATTTGAGGATTCAGCATGAAAAATCCATTGTTGATTGCAGCTTTAATTTTCCGTTATGTATATCATAACTCTATATGTCAGGTTACCTTGACATATATATATATATATATATATATATATATATATATATACATATATATATATACATATATATACATATATATATATATATATACATATATATACATATATACACACACACATATATATATATATGAGTATAAAACATGATTATTGCTAAAAAAAACAAACATCTATAACATAACCGTATTTTGTATCCTCATAAAAATGTGTTTGATTGGATCATGAATGGTTGGAATGGACATCAAGTTTCTCTCAATCAACTATACTCGATTCCAAACAAATTTGTCTCAAAAATAGGAGTCAAGTTTCGAAGTCTGCGGTGCTTCAAGGAAGGGCCTTCTACTTTCCCAGTAAAGCTGCGGGGTGGCCCGACAACTGTGATCTTTTTTTGCTTGCAATCATTAACCCTGGGACAGCGGGTACTACAGTGGACTGCCTATCATGTTATCAGGTTACAGGTTATCATTATTAGTGCATGAAAGAGTTAATATGAGAAGTTGTGGTGAGCCTGGAGTTCTGTTTTTTTTGTGCAATCATACATGAGCAAAATGAAAGCAGAGTGAAAAAAAAAAAAAAAAGTGAAATAGCCGAAGAAACAAGAGCTGCTAGAATTGCTTGGGGAGAAGAAAAAAACTCACATTTTGTGCATTTGATTTTTGGTTCGTCCCACTTGCCGTTGGCACGGCACTTTGTTGTCGGTACGTGGCGCTGCTGGAAGCCGTCGACACACTGGTAGCGCACAGTCGAGTGGATGTCATAGTGAGAGCGCTTCCGGCCAACCACAAAAGCATTTTCCACTTGAGGAGGGGCTCCGCAGAGAACTGGAGAAGCAAAAACAGACGGCGGTGAAAGCCATGCTCACTGGTCACATTCATTTATCTGTGTGGTTATTTTTGATACTCGAGGTCTTATCCATCCTCACTCAAACTTTATTTGGAGCTAGAAGTCTGCCCAAATCAGCATCGAGGAATGACAAAAATGGAAAATTTCAGTGCCGACTCTACCTTGGGCTCTTCGCCCGCTGTACTTCTCTTGGATTCAAAGTCCATCAAAAGATCCATCACAATGATATCGATGTCCATTAAAACTCCCGAAACTACTTGTTTATGTCACTCTCCATCCTTGATTTGGATTTAGGAAGCTCTCCTAGCGTTCTACCCATTCTTGAGGACTTGCACACCGCAAGAACCAAGACAAGCGCACGGAAAATACTTCTGGACCCCCAACACCCTGCCCACCACCTTTTCCAGCTACTCCCCTCAGGCAAGCGCTACCGATCCCTGCGCACCAAATCCAGCAGACATTCAAACAGCTTCTTCTTCCTCTAGCTATTAACTCCCTAAACAGTAACCCAATTCTACCTGTATAGTGGCTCTTTGCAATTTTGCACAGCCCCTGCGAAACAGCATTACCGCAATAATCATTGTCGCTCCAGCTCTGTACTTGAACCATTGTCACTGATCTCTATTCCACAGCACCAGACACTTTCAAGCCCTCAAGTACATCTGTACAATTGCACACTTAAACTTGCTCTACAAATACTGCTACTGGTCACTTTAAAATGGCGCGATGATTATCTGCACCAACCTCACAACTGTTATCGTATTGTATTCTACCATTGATCACTTTAGCGCTGCTTGATATTTTGCACATTGTCTCACAGCTGTCATTGGGTGGTACTCCCGCACAACGGTACCCTTACGTTACGCAATGTCTTTCCATACTTATTTGTCATGACCTTGTTTATCGTAGTTGCTTGTTAGTGTAGTGTGTACTACCGGAGACAAATTCCTTGTGTGTTCTACATACTTGGCCAATAAAAATGATTCTGATTCTGACAGTTGGATTTAGAAGGCCATTGATGACTTGCACTTGACTTCTTACCGGGCGCGATGATGACTTTGAGGAAATCAAAGTGTGGATGTCAATGAATTTCTTAAAATTTCAATGAACAGAAAACAGAAGTGATGGTGTTTGTCCCAGTGGCCCTTGCACATCCCGCCCTGTTGACCTGGGCCCCCTTTTATCTCAAGTCACCAGTCCCAGATGACTGAAAAGCACTTCATTTTGGAGTCAGGCAGTCCTCCTTCATGCGCGTCCAGTTGCTCCAAAATGCTGCTGCTCGCCTCCTAACTGGAGCTCGTAAGAGGGAGGACAAAACGCCAACTCTGGCTTCCCTTTACTGGCTCCCAGGACATTTTAGAGTTCATTTTAAGATACTTCTGTTTGATTTGTTTAAAAAAAGAAGTGAAACATTTGATCTGAGAGTTCCACTCCACTTAGTACCGTCTCCATTCATACTTTGGATTTGCAAGTTCACCAAAGGTTTCTGCTGCGCTCATGCCCGACTCCAGACATCACCCACCAATACCACACAGAGGAAAAGGAGTTGAAAAAAATGGCCAAGCGACATCACAAATTCCGCGCAGAAATAGTAGGATACCAATCACAAAGGTTATTCTTCATCATATCACTCCTCATTTGAAGTAGTGACTTTGCGTCAGTATCGGCCTAATTTATGACAGAAGCTGCAGCTGTCCTTGTCTGAAAACCTCATTAAGAGACGCTGCAAGGGGAAAACAATAAGTCGGATGAAATGTGTCGCTTAAGGTTTCAAGTTTGAACGTGTTGTAGAAAGAAAAGAGCACCATGGCTCACCCACACTTGAGACGCAAATAAAACGCTGCAAGGCTTGATTTTCTATAAACTTCACAGTGGCGCGCTGCTGAAAGATTTCTAACAGTGCGGGGAAATAGAAAAGTATTGAGGTGAGGATAAGGGAAAATGTCATTAAAATGACTTATGACAGCACTTGTGTAATAGCAAATATGGCCCGAAGGGGGAAGAGCGCTTGAGTGTAACTTGATTTCTTACAGCGAGATCATAACAATTTATTTTCTAAAATACTCAGAGGGCTATGCTTGATCTTCGTGGGCGTTTCAGACGGTCTCTAGACAGACTCACTTATTATTATAAAAAGGAGGAAGATTTAATGGCACATTTGAGATCCTTTTGGATTACTTGATGGTTTCCTGATGGGTTTTTGTTCCTATTCATGCTGACAAGAGGGTGTGACAACAACCACATTTTTTTCCACACTGTTTTTCCATGCCCTGCAGTGGGGGTTACGATCGGGGGATGTCTTGAAAATTTGTTAAACTCTGGGCATGTGAAGCCCCCTTTGAGACGGTTCTGTCATGAACCCTTCCTGTAACCTGATAACATAATAAGTTGTCCACTGTAGTAACCGTTGTCCCTGAAAGAGTTAAGGGCGATATAAATAAGTACCGCTTCCCTGCGTACATGAAAAAAAGAAGAAAAAAAAACCCAGGAGTGATATCATCAGTTGTCTTATCTGAATGTTGTTGCTATGATACAACTGCGGCCTGTGAAAGGTGGCTAGATTTTGTCATGAAATATATTTTTTTTCTTATCTTACCTTGGGCAGTGTTAATGCAGCTGTCATGTTGTGTACTTATACATTGAAAGTAACCTCGACTATATCAGTTTGAAATGCTTGACATGATTTATAATGTGAGCGGCTGTCCTCTGGGCCTCTGTTTACATGCAATGTTTTATCGTTGGTGTCGTGGTTTGAGGCAATGTTTGTGCATTGATTGATTGATTAATTTTCCATCTTTTCAGTTTTTCACTCAGAGATGGACGGCGCTGATGTTTTCCTGTCGGTTACACCTCTAATTAGCAGCAATGTAGTTTTCACAGGCAAAGCCCAAATTCTGTGTGTCAAATCCATAATTGGACGTCATGAAAATGTACCATTAAATTTAGATAAGAATGGGTCTTTAGAATCGGTAAAGCAGCATGTGGCTCATGACCCAAATACTAAATACTTGACTGGGAACGAGACACCGGTGCGCCGCTCTTCATTGGGAACGAGACACCGGTGACAGTAACAGTGAAAAAATTCTATGGTCTAAATCACAAACATCTATGGCCCGCTCCACTTTCTTTAAAAAAAATAGAAAATGAAATTAAACAACTCGACAACCCATTCGCCGGTTTCTTAGTGACCGACAGAGAATGTGTCCTTGAACGAAGAGGATGCTCAGCATGGGGTCGGCGAGTGCAGCCGTGAATTCAACATGTTGGCGCGGCTTAGTGGGAGTGATGAGAAGCTTTGTGGGATGATGAAAAGGTTGCCGTGATTGTAAGAGACTGACTACGGTCTGCAACAGCAAGCCCGGAAGGGAAATAGCTCTCCTTTTTTTTTTTTTTTCGACCATGTTCGTTTAAGTGAGGGAAATAGTAAACGAGCTGTCGCTTTAAAAGGCGATACATCATGTTTGCTTCCATTTTTTTATCACGTGGGGGAGTTGGAGCCTTATCTCAGAGGACTTTGGGCGAAAGGCGGGATGCATTTTGGACTGGTGGCCGACCAACCGCAGTGCTCTATAAATACAGTTGAGTTGAGGTGAGTTGAGAGGTCACATATAGACAAGCATTCACACGTAAAAGTACCCCCGTCAGTGGCTTTGCATTAACCCTTTCAGGGACAGCGGTTACTCGAGTGGACAGCTAGTCACATGCTGTTTTTCTCTTATATTAATTCTTCTTAATGTCACAGTTGTGCATCAACCACTACAATGGACCCTTTATGTGTGTTGCCATCCACTGTCATTATTTCGTTTTCATGCCTCAAGACTAATGAAAACACTTGGGGAAAAAAATCCTGGTGTAGGTTATTATTATTTTTGCATGCAAGGGTATGCAAAGGGCACACACACACACACACACACACACACACACACACACACACACACACACACACACACACACACACACACACACAACCCC